>NC_060223.1:6322780-6624246 GCF_907164935.1 Osmia bicornis bicornis
AATTTCATAGTCTTTGATTGCTTGTCTCGAACACGATTGATCTACCTTCACGAAAGTGACCACTTAGATTCAGAATGTTTTCTGAAGAAAGATATTAGCATTTTTTTGTAATAAAAAAATAGAATAATTTTCAGTGTCAGTTGTTAAACAAGGGAGAACTTTGTACAATTTAATAATGTATTATTGTTAAGTTCACGATTTTAAAAGTATCTCGTTCGTAACAAGAACTGTTAGAATCGCGAACGCATCATCCTGTTACCGGTTGTTCTAATTGCTTGGCTGCAACTGTAACCGGCTAATTAAATCATTTAAGGCCACCAGCTGGGATTCTTTACTACCATCCGTTGCTCTTCAGTTCATCCATCTATTACTCTTACTTCTATTTGTTTTAGAGTACCTGCTGAGTTAAGATTTATCAAGTGTAAGAAGAATTAGATCGAGTAAGATTTCAAATGGACAAATTTTGATGTGTCTGAACATTAATCAATTTCTTGATTAGTTTCCACAGGAAATCTTAATAAAATTAACATTATTCAAATTTAATTGCTAGAAATAATAAATTAATTAAAATTTCGAGGAAATGAATTTTTCCTGGAAAGATTAATTAAGAAACTTGACTGAATTTCAAGGAAAACCGATATAAACTAATTAAAATTTTTAAACAGCCTCAGAAACGTCACTTAATTACTCCTTGTCGTCCAATTAGCTCGTCTCTCGCACCTACTCGCGGTTACACGATCGTTCATCCGCAGCTACTCGATTCCTCACTGCCACTTTCCAGCTCGGTTGAGTACAGTTACTCCCATTATTCACAATCAAAGCTCCTTCAGAATTACAGTTACCTCTATCGAGTCCCCTACGATAAGCCTAATAATCGTCATCGTCATCATCCACTTTCGTCTTCTTTCCTATAGAAACTCAACGAATTTCGTGAGTTTCGAAGATAGAATTCATCCGAGCCGAGTTTCATTCGTTTACCTCCGATGGAATAGGAAAAGAAAATGAACACGCATGGCTGATCTAACATTCCATGTAAGCAAACTGGCGGCTACCGGTTTAGCGAGTCGACTTAATCCAATGAAACGAGTCCCGGAGAGTTTCAGGACGCGATCCAGGACCGGGTATATACGTGACTACCGGTAGCACACGTACAGAGAAAGAAGAAGACTGAACGCTCGGTCGAACGGTGCCTTCGATCACGTAATCTGACTAATCGCTTCCGGTTTCGTGGACTCGCTTCCAGTATTATGGCCACGCGAGCTAATGCCAGGCCATGTTCGAGTAGGATGATGATACGGCTGCTGCATCGGCCAGCTCCAAACCGTGATCCATCGCGAACAGCCACGATCCGCGGGTTAAACGAGCCGTTTAACCTTGAATCATGGGGGGTCGTACAGTTCCGAAGGGTGCACGTGGCTGAACCAGGGTGCCTCGGAAAGCTGAAAGAATATTTTTGGCCCCGCGGTTGGGAGAAAAAATCCTGGCACCCAGGGAGATAGCTGGTTGAAACGAATCGTTCCAACGACCGAACGAAGATTCTGCTATCCGCTCGGAAAATTAATAATATAATCTGCCGCGATAATGAGATTCTATTCGTGGATTGGCCGGTTCGCGCGATAGGAAGTCGTTGCCACTCTCGATGCTCTTGGTGTTTAGCTAGGATTACCGGCGATGTTTTCAGGCAACTGGATAGAAGAAGAGGGATTCTGGTCTCTGCAGGTTTAGAACTTTTTGTTTATCGATGGAGATTGTGGTTGTCCATTTCACTGCTCTGGGAGAGGATTTATATTTCATGGAGATCATTTATGTAGACTGTAAATGCATTTAACAATTTTCAGGATATCTCAATTAATCGTCAATTTTTAATTGATCACCTGACGGTGTTCCACGATTTTTCAAAACATTTTATGAAATTCATAAATTTTGGTGAGTATAGAAAGTCGATTCTATATTGTTCTTCCAAAATGATAGACAGTGACGTTTATGACCCAGTGGAACTTCGAACATCGCCATCGGAAAGTCAACGAACGTTGAATCGTACGTAACAGTACAAACGACGTATGGCATTGGACTTTTTCACGCGAGCGTGACTTGCAGTATCGCGTCATCGAGCAGCTTCCTGGGTTTACGCGGGTCTTTAAACTCGTTGCATCGATAGCAGCGTGAGCTGAAAGACCTTGACCTGCGGTAAAGGAAACAGAGCCGATGGTAGAGGAAGTAATAGCGGTCTAGCTGGTGGTTGAACGATAATGGAAGGCCTGCCGAGGCCTTCGATGCCTCGTGCGCGTTAATTACGGGTTATGCTGTTCGTTACCGTAGCTTTTTGATTCCCTGGCAATCTCTGCCGCACAGCTTGATCGACTTTTTTCATCCTCGAGAAAGAGAAAGGAAGATGCGGCTGTGATTCTTCGCTACCTGTCGGTCAGCAATGTTTTTACTGGCGATTCATTAAATTTTATCAATTTAGAATTCTTCATTTTTAAAACTCTCGAATTTTATATAATTTAATTGTAATAAGAGTTCGCTAATTCCCTGATATACATTATTCTGTATTAGAATCGAAATAATTTCAATAGACCGACAATGAGAAGAAAACCTACTGGAAAACGGTTACCAAATGCATTCGGTAGAACTGCAAGCCTATTGCTAAGTCGTTATAGATAGCCAGGCTCAGTTAATAGAACGTCTGGTATGTTGGAAGGTATTGTTAGCGCCTAACCGGTGCACTTTGTTCCCTTTCGAAGGAATGCGCAGCCAAGTGCACCCTTCTTGCGTTGCAACACGATGCACCTCGCGGGTCCTCGTGATCGGTTTGCTCGAAAGGATTCTGGCTTATTCTCCTGATTACTGGCATAACCTTGCGATCACCCAGCGAACAGAGAGAGAGAGCTCTGGGAATTGCCGGGGTTACGATCTCAAGGCTGAAGAATACTGGAAGTCGAGGGAAACAAGCACGACCTGAAATTCCATAGAAAAGGTGCTCGCTGCTTGTTTCGATGGAATTTTGAACCCTCAAGAATTCTATTCCCTATTCGTTCTTCTAAATGAATTTCTGTCGAATTGAATTAACTTTTTTTCTCCTTGAAGATGATTCAATAATTCTGATAAATATATAAAACTCTACCTAGGGAATGAATCCTATTCCGGGGACGAAGTCTTTAAAATTAACGTCACGATGAAATGATTGGTAAGGAAAATGTCAGATTCGAAATCAATCGAGCGGAGTGGGAGAATTGCACAACGATCGTCGAATTATCTTGCAGTAAGGTGATCGTAAATTAGCGAGTACAAGCAGAAATTCGCCCCGCTTTCGAAACGGGGAACCAACATGGCAGGATTTAAAAAAAAAAAACACTTAAGATTAGTCACTAGACACCGTTGGCTGGCCAGCCCGGAAGAAATCGAGAGTGGCTCGACAAGAGAGCTGGGACAAGGTCGTAATCTCCGAGGTTGGAAAGGAGAGAAAGCATTTAACTGAATCCATGTGCTTCTCGAGGAGAGGCCGACTCCTTGAAAGTGTATACACCGAGGTGGCTCGTTGCATAAGCCACTGGATCCTAACCAGAGGCTATGGGCGAGGATCGATTCGATTTTTCGTCTCAGACTACTTCTTTACGGTTTACGAGCGGATTTACGACGATCGTGAATATTACGCGGGGTCCTGTGCAACGATCTCCCAGATAGAAAGTCGAGATACTGCCTACGTCCGTTACATATAATTCGATATTTATTAGAAGCAGCGAATCGTGAGGTTGATTAATGATCACTAACCGTATCGACGTTATCAACCATTCCAAAACGTAGTCTTCTAAATTTATATCTTTAAAGTTAAGATATTCGAGGAGGCAGAATTTTGGGACTTGAAAATTATTAACTTTTCTTAATATTTTCAGAAATAGAAGTCTTGACTTTAGAAATTCAACTGTTCAAAAATTAAAGCTGAACGTTTTTAATATTTGAGGTTAATTTGACGCCATATTGATTTTGAAGACGAACATAAAATGGAGTCAAAGAACTAACCTAACCTGACCTAATAGGTACAAAGTTCGTCTAGATAAAGACACTTGAGACATTAACAAATGGAAAAATAATATAAAAAATTGTAAATGTAATAGTCATTTTTAAAAATAAAAATTTTCACATCAGTAAAAATAAAAAATGGTGTTACTAAAGGATAATAATTGAACTGATACGATACAATATACACGTGTCTCGAGCTATGTAAATCATTCAAAGTAGCAACCCGAAGATCCAATAAGAATATTTAAATAAAAAAGATCAAAGAACGAAATAATTCATTATAACTGTAACGGGTGTTAAGAACGGCTGTGTCACTGCTGTTCATGTACAACCAACAGAAAGACGCTGTTGGAATTAGTTCGAGCGAGATAAAAAAGAAAATGAAAAATGATCGTGTCGATTCAATTGTAAATCACATCGGCGTGGTGAATTGTAGCATTGAATAACCAGGTGTGAACGACTCTGGTGTAGATCCTGTGTCGGATTAGCAAGGATACACGTGGCGATCGTGTGTCACCCATTTTGTTCAAGGATGTGTCGTGCCGGTTAAGAGGAACTAGCGATAGAACCGATTCCGTCATCGTTTCCATTAAGATTCTATTGACGATACTTAATGAGCTTTTAGTTAACAATACTTAACACTTTGATGGCCACTGCCACGGATTAGCGATTGTGACACTTTAACTTTCAATGCCATTATTATTAATACAATTTAAATATTAATGACACGATATTTAGAGATGTAGGGATACCCAAAAATCGAGGTCGAAATCGAGTTGCTAATTACTTTTGGGTTCGGGAGAGGGACTAAAAGTTTGAATATTAATTTAGGACTCGAACTCGACTCGATACCCGAAACTCAATTACCTCCGAATGCAAAATCGGCTGCTGAATTTAGTTTCAGGTCATTAGTCAAGTAGGTTCGAGTACTCAAAAAATAGAGTATCCCTAATAATATTCTATTGTAACCCTAAAGGTTCACTCAATAAACCTTTAAACGATACAAGAGAAAAAGTCATCGTTCAATTAGAAAATAAATAGCAACAGCAACCGAACCGGGCAATTCCTTTTTGCGATGAAACTTTATGACTGCAAGTCGTCTGAGAAATGGCTGACTAGAAAAGCAACTAACCTCAGAGAGATAGATGACGGTCACAAGTTTAACTACCTTCGAAGAGTGTCAATACATTAAACCCTGATGTCCATCGGATGCACCGAATGCCAAGGTGTCTCCTCGGCTACTTCGGTATCGCCGTTGAAAAATAACTGAATGATTTCCCTGAAACTATCGCGAGGGTGTCGTTCCCATCGCTAATAGGAACTCGTTCCACCTTGAACGGTGTCTTCCGTGTGCATAACTGTCGCGAGCCGGTGTGTTACGCTTGAGAAACGAGCCAACTATTTCAACCGGTGATTATTACGTGGAACTATTCAGGCGGGAGTTTAAAATGACGGAAACCGTGGCAGAGATATATGTGGCGAGCGAAATCGTTGAACGAAACCAGACTGAGAGCGTAAAACGTTCGAGCGGATTGATTAATTCATTTTTAATTGCGGACAGAACGTCCTAACGGGTCCGAGTTGTTGTTCGACGTCGGATATTGCACGTGCTGTTGCGAGCAATTAAGAAACGCATGGATAATTCTATGTAGACGTTGAAGCAGTGGGGCAACCATAATTGGCCAATGGGAAGTCGATAACATTTTTTTTTTCATTTCATTAATATCATGATAGTATTAAATCTAAATTTCTTGATTATTGATTCCCAACAATATTTTTTTAAATTATCTAAAATATCAAATAAAAGAGGGTCAACTGACCTTTCTGATTTTTGACCCCCCACCCCAATAAAGAATGTTTTTTAAAAAATGTAAAACAAGTTCAGAGAAATATTATAAATTGAAATAAATTAAATTTATTCGAATTGTATTATCATTGGAATTTCTTGGGAATCTATTAAAAATAATCAAGGAAATACAGTCAGCAAATTTAAAAAATATATCAATATTAATGTTAGAAAATTAGATGTATCTTTTCCGCTTTCCGGTATCCGTTACTTAATTTGTTTTAAACGGTTCGTTACTCTACGCCAACTAATATACACTCGTTGATTGGTTCATATATGGTATTTTTTCATACTAATTGCTTGTTTGTATTTAATTATTTCATTACTGCTTTTCGACTGTTTCATTTAATTTGCTTTATTCAACGGTACCTGTATCTAATTGTAGTTTGTACGTTGGTTCAAGTTCCATTGTTTCATAATTGCAATTTATTAATTGCACACATTTATTAATTAATCCTTCAAATCCAACTAAAATTTCTATTTCTATTTCTATTAGAATGGCCGATTCATAATAAAAGTAAGTCGGACATTATAAAACAGAATGAATCCTAGGAATTTCCAAAAAATTGTAATAAATACAATTTGTCAGGAACGTAACGATTCATTGGAAATCCGCGGTCCACAGCCGCAACAGAAGTACGTTCTTTCATCTCGACTGCAATACCAGAAAACAGTTTCTTCGTCATGGTCCGCGGACCAGAAACGAAAGAAGTCAGTTGGTTAGCTCGAACAGCACGATACTTTTCCAGCTGAACAGCTGTCATCGAGCAAGAGAGTATCGTGAAACGCCTACGCAGCGATCGCTGACCGCACAATGGTGTAAAATAATGGAAATAATACGACACGCTCGGCGCGTTGGGGTCCGGACTTCACAGTCGACGTGCACAGAGAATAATTCAGACTTTCACAGCTTTACGTGAATAGGAACCCGGTGAATTATAAACTATCAGCTTGTTCGATAAATAATGGAGATTTTCGACTAGGAAAAATAAGAAATATTTCGATATCAGACACATTTGAATATCGATAGAATTCGAACGATACGAAGCATTCAAATTTTCGATTACGAACATGTATCTTTCATTTCACATCGGTAACAATTTGTGTCGCTTTCGACTGGTAGAAAAGAACAGTTCTTGGGAAATAAAATTGCAAATGATCGTTGAAATGTAGCAAACGTTCTAAGCCCGGTGTGTCCCACTTTCCAAAGTAGAAACTCCTGTTACTTCCTATTATGCATTAATCTTCGAACGTGAAAAAAAAAAGCGCGAAACGGAGATTTCACGGGAATAGAATTATATATGCTTTACGACATGATATTGATTGATAAACGAATAAAAACAAATGAAATGCTCATTTTAATTCACTTTCCATCGGTTATCACGATTGTTGACATTTACGTTGGATAGAAGGTGCGCTTTCTAACACGGGTTTCCCGCAATGTGAACCAATGCTCGTTTTAGAAAATTATTACGTGCCGTTGCAGTTATGTAAACAATGCCAGAAATCATTCGTTAGGAAATTAAAAGTTGATGCGAAACGTTACACGTGATACGATCGAAATCTTATTGATTATCGTACGAAACAATTGCCACCGTGAAGATTTCTTATTTATCGCGTGTGTACAAATTGTTCATGAATTATTTCTCCATAGTATTGTACATTGCACATTTTTATAATCACTGTTTGCAAACCTAATGCTTAAAATTAATTATTGTTCTCCTTAATTAAAATGTCCTATTTACCATTTCTTCAAGATACTTGAAAATATTTAGAAATATTTAAAATATTAATATGCAACAAGTGCTAATAATAATATTCTCTTAGACCAGACGAATTCATCGACTTCCTAGTCTCCCAGCTACGATGTGAAAAACATCCTTTCACGTAGCGATGTTACGTTGTTACGACACCAGTTTTATTCGTAGCATCGCGTTTGGGAACGAGCTGAGCGTCTTTACAATACCGTTTGAATTCTCCTGTTCGCTGGAAAGTGGCAGTCACGGAAGCTTCCTAGTGTAATACGTTTATCAGATGTTATTGTCGATTATTCATGGGCTTGGGAACCAGCTGGCAAGAAAATATTTCTTACGAAAAGATGCCAGCCGCGAAAGTTCTGGTTACGTGTGAAGCCTCTGTTGCGATCCCCGGGTCATTGCTTCGTTCAAATTTCAGATATTTTATAGGCATAGGAAACAGGAAGAAAGACTACGTTTCTGTACAAGAAATAAGTATAAATAAGGTATTACAGTCTTAGCCATAATGAAGTCCAAAAATTAAAATAAAAGACTTAGAATTTAATAAAAATAAAATGAATAAGAAAAATTCCTTTAAATATCTACAGGAAGTAGGATCTCTAATAAAAATATAAATTATTAATTAAATAAGGCATAAGAAATATTTAAATCTATGAACAGTAAGAAAAGGGATCCTTCAACGAAAGAAAAATAATTAATAATTAATCCGCTTATAGAAAATGCCTATTTTAATTTGTTACGAGATTTCTAACATCGTATTTGAGCTCACGAAATCTCCGATTCCACGTTTGGCACGGTTTCATCCGTGAAAAGCAACAACCTTGTCCGTTTTACGTAATACAACCGTAATCGCGCGGGCAAGAAGCATGAAATCACGATCGACCGATTAACTAAGCAGCTTTATTACGAGTAATTAATTCGTTTCGAAGGTAACGGCGTGCGTCCATACGAGTTCGGTTACTCGAAGGGAACGTCGTAAAAGAAGAACCAAGAAACGAGGTGAATCGAGGCATATAACGAGTCATCGAGCTTGTCCCGAGTTTAAAGTTGATTTTGTGAAAAATAGATTATGAATAAATTAGACACGAACAGTTAAATCAAGCTAGTTGTAAAATTGATCTAATATTTAAAATATTCGACAGGTGAAAAAATTTACATGGTAAAAAAGAGGGTACAAAGAAGTGATAACACGAGACTCCTTTGGTTACCACTTTCTCGAGAAATGGCACCGCCCTGTACACGCAAGGTCCATTTGCAAAAACCATTAATTCCCAATGATCACGCGTGCACGTAACGAGCAACACGAACGGGCCACGTAATACCGAGGGAAAAGTCTTGCGAACGTAAGGAGAAGCGGCAATTTGCCCGTGCTGATCGTTATTTATTACACCGGAGGAGTAGCACGAAATTTACATGAAACCGGTGAAAAAAGAAAAAGACGAAGGCTACCCTTACGCAAGTGAACGTTGAACAGTGGTCAGGAATCGGTCGTTTAAGTTGACAGGTTGACATAATTTATCATCTATACTAATAAATTAATTTCGCTGCGAAAGAACAATGAGAAACGTGTGCTGCAGGCAGAAAATTTGTGACGATGATATAACTAACATTTTAATTTAAGAGAAGGCCTGTCCAGCACCTTCTTATTATTTCAGAATTCTACGATTCTGGGGTTCTAAAATTCTAAGATTCTGAAGTTCTAAAATTCTAAGATTCTCAGGTTCTAAAATTTTAAGATTCTGTGGTTTTAAAATTCTAAGATTCTGAAGTTCTAAAATTCTAAAATTCCCAAATTTTTAGGTTTCAAAATTCTAAGATTCTGAAGTTCTAAAATTCTAAAACTCTAAAATTCTGAAACTCGGGAATTCTAGGACTCTGGAACTCTAAAATTCTGTGTACCTGGCCCATCCCAAAAAGGGTCCTAATCACGCCAACTAGTTAACCCTTCAGATTCTCTAAGAACTAACAAAAATATCCCGTTGCTTGAAAATTAAATTAATTCTCTCTGAAAACATCATCAATTACATGCTGATGCACACGAGGAGAGTGCGTTCAATGCGTATAAAACGAAAGGGAAGCCAGATTACGCAACGTGAAAGTCTTTGCCTGGAATTTATTCTTACTTCCAGCTTGCCCTGACCTCCGAGATAATGAGAGTGATCTAAATAATCCGGATCATGTGTTTGGCAACGTTCACGGACCTAATGAGTATCGGTATACCCTGATTTCTTTTCATTTCGATTAGCATACGACCACGTCCCTCCTTGCATAATTCTGGCTAACGTAATTGGTTACTTTCAGCACACGTGTGTGAATGAAAGGTTAAAATGATACAATGGGTATTGGTGATATTCAACTTGTACCTACATTGTTCAGATTGACTCTAATTAATTTTCTTATTATTCGTATTTTTGTTACGAATACCGCTACAGATTTAAGCAACTTTCGTTTCCATAATCTCAGGATAAATTTCCATAGCATCTTAGATTCGTGATCCGAGTAGACTGAGAAACTAAAAGAAATAAATAAATAAAAGAAAGGGGAGTCTTCGTTTCGCCCATTGGCCGAAACTCCTAAGAAGAGACACGACTCTCGAGTGCATTGTTCACGACGTTCACGGGATGCAGGTTAATCGAATATTAATGATGAAACAATACCAAGCAACCGTAATAGAACGAGTTTCGTTGCATTAATGTATATCGTCGTATCAGAACCTTTCCATATCCGGCCATCGAGTTTGACTAACGGATCCCAACATGATGTGTGTCGAATACGATTCAATATTACCGCTTAACATCCACTCTTCCGTGAATAAATTAATTTTTTCCCTTCGAGTGGTAGGATGAAATAAAATGATCGTCTTGAAATAAATCTAACAAGACTAGGATCGCGTAATGAAAAATAAGGTGTATCACTTTTATTAACGATTTACGGAATGCACACGTGATTCTTCCGATAATTTATAGCCAAATGTAAAGATCCTGCGGTTGTCCCTTGCTCACGGTACAATGGTCCAGCGTATAAATCGCTGAATCGATTTGCAAGTGGTTTACATCGTATTTCAGCCATCTTGAATTGATTTACAGCTAGTACTAATGCGCGAGTACCAATGATTGTTCCGTCCTTTCCGCGAAACGTCCTTTCCGCGAATGTATTAACGTGGGTGTTTTATCGTCTATACAACGTGTCCGGTTTTATGAGCAACACCGCTTCAGCCCTGGATAGATTAAATTACAATCTCGTTCTCCAAAGACAAACAGGCTGTTCGACACTTAACGGTACGTAATAAATTTCGAAGGAAGAACTTTTCATTCCACGCGAACATTTCGTCGACGAGTCCCGATGTCGTTCGTTGATTGTCAACGTTACGAGCTGCCGCAATAAAACGTTTCTTGAAAATAATATTTACGAGATTTTTCATTACATTTCTCCAAATTTCAAAATATGAACAACGTCTATCATTAGGGAGTAATTGAATTTTCCCGCTTCTAATACAGAATTTCAGGCTGGGTTATCTTATGTTAGGTTGGGTTTGCATTTCGAATGTAGTGGGGCTGAGCCCACACAATCAAAAAAGATAAAGAAACTCTATACAGAGAAAATAAATTGAAAGGGTTAAAAGTTGAGATACCAAGATAAACTTAGCTTCGTTCATTTAGCTGTTCACGTAGCTCGGCTCGATCGCACTAAGAAAACTAGGTCGAATTGACATTGATTTCGTAAAAAAGTTATTAGCTGGCAAAAGGGGGCTTGGTTTAATGCTGGCGCGGACGGGAGTTTATGAAAGGCTGGTTTTTCCTCGGGAACTGGAACGCTGTTTCCACGGTGCAACGGTAACGTTTGTCACGTTCGTATCAGAATGAACCGAGTACACGTTAACGAACCACCGTACGACCAAACGAGCCGTGGAATGACGTTGCACCGGGTCTGACACAGATGCCATTGCTTGCGTGTCCTTACACGAGAAAGCGAAAATCATTGAAACCGGCCTAAAGATAACTGGGTCTTTCATACGACGATGAATTTGCAAGTTCATGGGACATTATCAATTTTAATTTAAAATATCCAATTAAATCCTTCTTGAATGAAACAACTAAGTAGAAGAATCTTTCAATTTGTATTTACTTTTGTTGCAGGTTGGTTCTCCGTTGTTTCGAATAACAATGGTACCGGAAGCGCCAGAGTGTACAGGAGAGTGGGAGCTTTGGTCCGGGCCGGTGTTCCGGCGTTTCTGCTCGCGAAACCCCTTCGAGCTTACACGCTGACGCACTCGAAGATGGGTAAGTTAAACAAGTTTCAATCGCGCGATATATTGTCCATGTTGCCTCACGAATGACACGTAATTGCACGTTTCATAAGGGAAACTGTTATATCCTTTCGCTCATTAAGAAGTTAGTCACTTAGTTACAAGAAATTGTGAGGCAAGGAACGGCTGCGACATGAATATGCGATAATATAATATAATGAACAGCTATAAAGTATAGTTGTTCATTTACGATATTGTGGACGTTTTCAATGCGATCATCACGTATCTGCAATTTTCTAAGATCGCAGTGAAAATGATGTTTGCGCTCGTCACTTCGCTTGTAATGATCCAGCGGATTCGTTAATTGCATTATCTGCAAATTGCAAAGTATCGAATGAGTAGTCTTAAGATGGCCAGGAAAAAAGGAATTTTTGCCTAGATATTTTACCCAGATTTCGAAAACATTTTATACGCGTCACTCGTCTAGGACGTGACAGTGCATCCGGACCCATGGGTGCACGGTGCACACAGAGGACCGCGTGCACTCACGCACAGTCCACGCTTCGGATTATTCCCTTGGGTGCAGCCACTGGCCGTGACACGAATGTCAATGTGTCTGTTAATACGAGTGTATGGCGGGCTTGTTCGTGCGTTTAAACGTAGGCGAGGAGCACGTAACGTTACAGGCATGCGGCCCGGTGAAAGCCGCTGGGGTTCTTACGATACACACGCTGTTATGCCATTATGCACGGTAACGATTATGGTCGCGCGAAACAAGGGTTTTATAGACACTACAGTGTCCCTCCTTGAGACGTCATCGAAATTTCCTGGCAAATCACTAAGAACTCTGGAACTCCAGAACTTTAGAACTCTGGAACTCCGGAACTCTAAAACTTCAGAACTGTGGGACTCCGGAACTCTAGAACTCGGGAATTCCAGAACTCTAGAACTTCGAAACTCTAAAACTCTAAATCTTCAGAACTCTGGAACTCCGGAACTCCAGAACTCGGGGACTCTAGCAATCAAGAACTCGGGAACTCGAGAACTCTAAATCTCTTTGAACGTAGCCCACCCCCGAAAAAAATTCTCGTCACCCCAAGGAGTTGGTCCTTCATTGTTATACATAATAGAGATTCAATTTCTTTTTCTTCAATTCACTGTAATTACTAAGGATAAAAATAGCTAATTTTAATTAACAAGATTCTAAAGACAGTCTAAAATCTTTTGTTTCAGAAAACGGTAATTTGAGAGCTCATTACACGAAGACAACGGTGCGCGCAGGGGAAGTACTCCGGCTGGCCGCAGTTTTTCAGGACACCCGAAGGGCGCCGGTCTCCAGCGGCATTTCCGGTATCGTTAGCGGCGTTCCGGAAGGGAAGAGTTCAAGGTCATCGGAACGAGATCAGTACGCTCAATGCTTAGATTCCCACGGGCACGAACTGTTCGCGCCACTTTCGGCGAGAGGAGAATTCTATGCTACCTGTCAAAGCGGAAGCCTCGATACCGGAAGCGACGCTGTGTTGTACAGAGTCCATCAACTCGCGAGAAGGGACCTCCCACTTAGGGTAATAAATCTATATTTTTGTAATTAAATGACCCAAGTGATGAAATGCTAAATACTTTGAGTCAACAATTCTGAAATATCGAACACAATTATAATTGACGTAGATCCAATTAAAAAATGAATAAAATCTGATTAATAGGTGAGATTAGTAGCCGGCCCTTTGCCGATACCGTTGCCACGAGATTACAGCGGACTAATGCAACTGGAGGGTGCAACCAGGGGTCCTATAGTCTTAGGGTGCGCGGTACCTTTATTGCCCGAGAGACCTTTACCAAATTCTACCGTTCCTGAACTTTTGGAGTTAGTTGCCACGGGACCAACAGCCCCCCGAGTGAAAAGGGCACGACTAGGCTGCCCTTCCGAAGCACGGTTACTAGCGTCGCCCAAAATGCAGCGGTTACTTTCAGCTTGCAGGTAAAAATTGATTTAATTCAACCGATGCTTTTATAACAACTACTAAACCAAATTAATTATATTTATTCAGTCAAATCTTTTTAATATTTACAAACGAAAATTGTTCCTTTCGATTACAGGAGAGCCCTAGACCAGAGGGCAACTGAACCACGCGTGGCGCCACCGAAACCAACCTCCACCAGTGGCCAGTTAAAGGAACTCCATTTAAAGGAAATCAAGTCGAAACCGGACGCGAAACCGATCCTCCAAAGCTTGAAAGAGGGCTTGGAACACATCAAAAGAACAACCATCAGGGATCGGAGTAACAGCAGAGCGAGTAGCAACAACCACAGCTTCCTCGACCGGATATCGAGGATAGCTCAAGGTGGCAGGAGCAGAAATCCAGCGAAGAAGTCAGCCTCCTTCACGTTTGCCGTCCGCCCGGAAATCGGCATGAGGACGGAAAGATACGCGAGTTTAGAATCGGAAACGAACTTACTACAGGGTTCTCCTTCCTCGAGGCAGCAAGTTCAACGATCGGTTTCCACCAGTGTACTGGAGGTTCAGACTCAACAGGATTTAGATCCTCCGTATTCCAAGGTTAGAGACAGCCTAACTCCGTTACCATCGATTCCGCCGTCGAAAACGGAGGAAATTTACGCTGAAATCTGTGAACCGACGAACGTTGGACCTCCCGAAGAGAAACCTCCGCCCGGAGGAAAGGACGGTATCGTGGACAAAGACAAGGGTTACGTGAAATTAGCTTTGTCGCAGTCCGAGCTTTCCGACGCGAACACCTTCGACGATGAGGAAGGAATTTATAACACGGTTTGTTGATCGTCGCTTCGTTTTAAGAATGAAAATTGTGCCGAATGATGGATTAATTTGTACAGAAAGATGGTCATCAACGTCCTCGTTAACGCGACGAAGGTTAACATCGAAAACGGTCGAGGGAAATTCATTGATAGAGATAACGCGCGACTTCCTGGCTAGACCTGGAAGAACCGTTCCCGTAGAAACGGCGCTGCGCGGCACCGACGGGATTTACAACGCCATTTGCCGAAGAAATTATCCTCCCCATGTCTTTTTCTACCCTTTTCCCGCACGGTGTTCTCCGCGGGGAACCGGGCGAAAGATTTACAAGGCTGTTGACCGGGGAAAATGATCGCGTAATTACGGTCCCGTGCGTGCACGGCGGATGTAGCGGGTCTCGACGGGACGCTGGGCGACTTCCGGTACCCGAGGAATCTGTGCTGCGGACGATCGATATTAGCCTTGTCGAATGACCCGCATTCGATCGCGACAATGAGATTCACCTTTCGTCAATCTAATTTAATAATTAGAAGAAGATTGAAAAATTTAATTTTTTAAAAATCTACCATGTAAATTATTTCGATCGTAGACTAAGGGAGGATTATAAAATATAATAAATGATTTTTGTAAATTTGTTGGTAACCTGTAGTGCAATGGCTGAAGAATACTTCAAGCATTTTGTACATTTGTTAATACTCCGCGTACTGGTTGTGAAAGCCCGCGAGGGGAGGTTTGTAATTTTCTTACTGTATAGTTATTACTTGGAAATACAATCATTTGCAGTTAACTGGTGTAGAAATTTATTTGTAACCACTGAAAATACCCTGTATGCGGCTATAAACGAATTCCGATGGCAAAGCAGGATGGAACTACCTAAACGACCCTAATTTCTGGGAACAGGAAATTACCGGTGTCCTTGGAAAGTCTAGGTCGTCGAAATTGCCCAGGCCAAGGGATAAATCATGACGGTTGCCTCTGACGATTAATCTATTAACTCGTTACACGATGCGGGGGCTGATTCCCTCTCGTTCGTGCAACGATCGCCGAAGTTCGCGTGACGATACGGCCGATCGCTCGTTAAACACGCGATTACATGCATCGAAACGCTTCGAGGAAACTGGAAAGCCGTGTTTGCGAGATGCAACCGGGATTACGAAGGGCAAAAAGAAAAATCGTGGAACGGGCGAAGGGGTTAAGAAGGGAGCAGGCAGAACAGGATCCTGTCACGCTCAAAAATCCCTGAGAGGCATAATCTTCTCGACCATTTTCGAACCTTCTTATTATTCTTCTACGGGTTGTCTATGAGAACGGTCTCTGATGATTTTTAGACTCGAGCGAAGGCATTGCATGATGGAAATGGAGAGTGAATTATTTTGCATACTGCACGATTATGCAATTTTCATGCTAAGTTTAATCTTCTCTCAGGGGTGTACAAGGGTGCATTGCACTCCTTGAATTTTCAATTGGCTGCATTAGAATAACTAGCCTAGCCCTCCGAAAAATGGTCCCTTTATAATATCCTAAGGGTTGAAAAATTCTAACATCTGACGCTGTCAATAAATCTAAGGAACCTGTCCCACCCCAGAAAAGAATCCTAATTATTTCAATGCTAGATATAAAATAAAAAATGATTATTAGCCTGGGGTGTGTTTACAACCCTACAGAAAAGATTAGAAGGTATTCAAACATTTTGTTATGAAACTATTCTTAGCCATACGTGCAAGTACATATCTACTTTGTCAAACGGCAACACTAATCATTCAAGGGTTAAATGCAACACGTTCTGTGCAACATAATTGCAATTACAAAAATGCATAACCAACGGACCTGTTCTAGCAACTTGGTTCGCGTGCTTTCACATGGTTGCTAGATTTTTCCCTCTGCGAAAACTTTTTCAACTTTTCTCGGTGCAAACACGAGGATACTCTCCGGAGGAAAGAGAGCCGTTCGTGTTCCTTACATTCCGGACGATATGTCATTGTCGCCAGGCGTTATGAACGCGTGCTATCCCGGCGTGTAATGCACGCGCGCGTGCGCGCGCCTCCGCTGCTCCACGTGCTTTTATTTCCATTAGGATCGTTATAAATCAGCTTTGCTCCACGATACGCACCTCACCGCACGTACTCGCGGCATTCTTGACGGTATGTCACTGTCGCGTAACATCATGATCTTAATGCGTCCGCCGGCCTAGGACGCGTGCGTCTTTACGCTTTGTGACTCGCGCGAGCGCCACGTTGCGCAAGTACCTACACGGTATACGTGATCCTACGATCAGTTCCTGGATCCTGCAGAGAACTGATGATTTCAAATAACAAATCAAAACTACCGGTTGCATTAGAATTTAAAAAAAATCACATTTTGTGGGGCATTTAGTTTCTAATTTAATCCTAATTAACATTATCTTTCTGTGACATAATTAAAATCTATTTGGTATGAAAATTTAATTGATAAAAGCACTTTGAAATATAAATTTTGTTTAATTAAAACAGAAATGTAATTTTTCACGTCTGAGAAATTATCATAATATTAATACTATTTAAAATTTTTTCACAATGACAAGAAATTAAAAAAAAGAATAGCCAAATCGACAGTGAAGAGTAAAAAGTGCCATTTCGAAGATTCCTCCGAACGACGGTAACAGTAACGATATACAGGTGTGTCGCGTTCGACGGCAGAAGGAAAGATGAATATCTGATATGGGAATCCGCTTCGTGTGAACGCGGGCATCTCGCGTGTAGGTACGTATGCGCAACAAAGCCGCATTGAAAACGAGCCGCAACGCGGCATTGTAAACCGATGCAAATCGCGAAACAACGAGGAACATACAGGGTCTCTCGGACGAGCAAATAGGAAATGGAACTTTCTTGTTCTCAAGCGTGCCTCGGCCATTTTCCGAGATCGAACACCGATAAACGCGTCGAACGAATGTGAAATGATCCAAGTACACCGAGCTTTTTTCCAAATTTCTTTCGCAATTCTCTTAGAACGATTTCTCCAATAAATAAAAGAAAATTTCTTACGTAACGATGGTACCTCGGCGTCTGTAGACACCTGTTCGATGGTATCTGACGAGTGATTAGACACGTTGCTGCTGGGAACGACGTGCAAAAGGAATTTCACTTTTGTTAACAACCGTTGGTACATGAGGAAAGCCTTGCTTGTTTTATTCGGGAAATAATGTAGCACTCTGTTTATCCGTTATGGATCTGCTTAATTACTGAAATTACCGAGCTCTTATTACCCTGGAACTTGCCAAGTATCGCTCTACTTGCATGGTGTACGTTACACACTTTATGGCACAATTGAAATGGAAGGTACTTGTAAAAGTAAATAGGATACGAGATAAAAATTGTCTGTGTGAAATTTGAAGTTCTTGAAATATCGAAGAAGAGTGGTTAAATATTATTCACCAACATTGACTGTCGTATTTTCCATTAAAAAGAAATTGTCTTTGAAAACTTCAATCGCAAACGCTATCTAAGTATAATTTATTTGACGTATAACGATTTCAGACTTCCTTATTTCCATGCAGTGAAAATCAATAATCTTCCATGACAGTTTCTAAACATCTCGTTAATCAATGTGTCACGGGGAAGCGTGCAGGAAAACATAGAGAATGCAAATCGCGTATTGACCTACAACCGCAAGTGAAACGAGACTTGCCCTTTGTTTAGTGAACCGTGAGCGAAGCCGATTTCGCCTGCGACCACAATTGAAATGATCGCAAATGAAGCGACGCGATTTTCTCTTTGACTACTCAATTTTACCGAAAGGATTGCCAAATAATTGCCAAACAGAGATACTAAAACAGCGTGAAAGATTCGAAGTTTCAACATGGGCATTTAAAAAATTATTTTATAAAAAAGGATTGCAAATCATCGGTGGTTATGTACCCTAATAGTTGGATACTTTGGGTCAGTGCTAAAGTGCATCCAGTGCACTCACTTGCATCAGTTTCAATGCATCCTCAGAGCCTAGCTTTAATGATAATGAAGTGCTCCTAATTGAAGGTAATTAATATCCAGAAATCTGAAAATTAAGATTCCCAAATGGCTAAGGTGAAAAGAATAACCAGTATTGTCACCAAGTTGAATGAGTCGTTCAAATATCAGGCAAGTAAGAAATACACGTGTAATGTCAAGAAGACTTCTTTTTTTGTTTTCAAAAATCACCTGACAAAAAGATCTACACGAGGGAACGAGTGACTGTCAATAAATTACACGGTCATAGGTTATCGAGCGGCCAGATTATGCAGATGAACAGGCCCGATAAGAAGTCCTTTCTTCAGCTTTTTTCCGCCGATCCAGTCGGCTGGAACATCGCGCGAAGGCTTCGAATACCTTTCGACGATTATTATCGCGGCCCGCGTCATGTATCACGTCATAGTACACGCTGATAGCGGCGTGTGCATTTGCCCAGGAGGATGCTACCTTCCGATACGAGGACCCGGCCTTGTACGCCTCCTGTACCAGCTCGTCCGCCAGAGAGAGCCTATCATATCGACGGGTTCGAATAAAAGCAACGAGACAAACAGGTCGTTGTTCGATGCTACGGAGAAAGTTTCATAAATCTGCGAGCTGAAGGCCTGGCCTCAAGAGGTCCTTGCTGTGGGAGGACCAGGCTGAATGCCGTAGAGGAAAGTGAGAGTAAGGTTCTTGAAGAGGAACCAGTCTCATCCTCAACTGGCTGCGTCTGGTTGCGTTAAAATCGAGGATCGATTAAAGATACCCATTTAACAGAGTGCCTAACCATCAAGGTACTCAACTATCAGGGTATTTAACTACCAAGGTACTCAACTATTAGGGTTTTTGACTATCAAAGTACTCGACTGCTGGGGTATTCAACTATCAAGGTACTCGATTATCGGAGTATTTAACTACCAAGGTACTCAACTATCAGGGCATTCAATGATTAAAATATTCAACTAGCAAATTATGAGTGCCCAACTATTAGGCCGCCCATTTATTAAAATATTTAACTATTAGGGTATTTGACTATCAAGGTACTCAACTATCAGGGTATCCAACTATCAAGATATCCAACTACCAAGTTACAAGTGCCCACCTATTAGACCATCCATTTGTCAAAGTACCCAACTACAAAGGTACTCAATTATTAGGATATTTAATTACCAAGGTACTCAACTACCAGGCTACTTAATTAGCCTACCTGAATTAGTAATTACAAATAACTTTGCTAAATTCTTAATTTGAATCCTCGAACAGTATAATATAATTTTAATGAAAATTTCTGAATAGCATAATCAGTAATCAATTCCTGATTGAGAAAATCGTTGAAATTAAAATAATCCTTTACAGCGTACCGTAACAAACACTTTTAATCAGCGATCAAACGAAAGCAAAAGGTAGCGAATCTTTAACAATACAGCTCCATCAAGTAACGAAGAAATGATTGGTGTTGGCGTTCATCAAAGCATCGGATGAGTTGCAATACCGACCGGCTTAACGATTCTGTAAGGCTACCACTATTTGTCGAATTAAATCACGTTAATCCATTCGTGATTCTACGATCGAATTGCAGCACGGTAGTTTCGATCCAAGACCAGATCCTCAGATCCCCTCGAACACTCGTTAAGAACATTCCGCGACCAGCCTAGACTCCTCTGTCCCTTCAACCGGTAAGCCTGGATACGATCTGGGCTCGAACTGTATAATAGTTAGACGGTAGGTAGTTCGAGTGCGATCTCGCACAATGCAACCGTGATTTGTCGACTTTCGACGAGATCGATGCTGCTACGTGCAATCAACCCAGCCTACCATCTCCTCTAGATCGATTTAAAAATCATTCGCTGCTAATTAAAGGCGGAGAAACTCGTGCAACGTGGTTGAAATACGAGGTATCTTTAAAGAGTACATCAAAGAGTTTTCGAAAAATACTATGGATGATTCAGTGTCTCGATAATTTTCTTTTTCATCGAAGAACGACAAATTATCGGAAGTGTGAATTCTTGGACGAAGCAATGGTAAATTGTTCCACTGGTGGTTTGTAACACCAGTAGATCTCGCCTTTTCGCGATTTTCTGTACGATAGTTTTAGGTGCGCCGACCTGATAGTAAGTCGACAAATCGCACGGCTATTGTGATATTCTTGTCAAACTACCGTTCGTGGGTTTTCGTTGAAACGCCTGGAATGGGACAGTTGGGCGTTCGGTTGTAACTTTGGCAGATAAGATCTGGCTGCCCGTTACCATATGGACGGTTCGTGGAGAAATTTTTCTTCGCTCCCAGCTATTTTAGTAGCCCCGGGAGATTGTTGCAGTTTCGAACATCGAAGTGGGTGTTAATGGAACTCGTATTTCTTTTTTCTTTCCTTCCATCAATCGCCGTTTGCCAAATCGAAGAAGTCGCGCGCCGATCTACCCCCTTAAGGTTCTCTCAACAAGACCAAGCGCACCTTATTCCGTGCTATCGGACTGAAACGGTGGTAGAGCTAGCTATTTTACTGCTTCTAATTACCAGCGAGCCGAAGATTACTGTAATCGAGTCCGCGGTGAATTTATTCCGTAGCGAAGCGTTTTCAGTGAACCTCCGAGGAGCTTTTCCCTCGTAGATGAAGCATTTAACCGAGGGCGGTGCTCGGATAATTTGTCTCTTATGATGAATAGCGGCGAAACGAGGTTTGTACGTTTATGAGAAGCTACCGGTCGAGACTGTTTGCTAATGCTGGTAAAATTAGTGTCATTTGTTCCGCGAAATTAATGTCCTGCATTCAGACGGTTCTCGTTTAACTGCCACTTTATCTTTGGATTAATAGGGATGCGCTTAAATGGGCAAGGGTTTCTGGAAACCACATTCTACCGTGCAATACTCGTTAATATATTCCAGGAGGACTTATCTGAGACCATATTTGTAATTTAAACCAGGAGCCAATATTTTGATTCGAACAGAAATTAATCAGATAACACTGATAGAGGAACTTTGGATAATTATTTGAGGATATATGGAATATAGAAATGAAGAAAAGTATAGCAAGATTCGTGTTCGAAGGAAGGAGGGTATAAATTCAGTTCGGCAGGATGGTGTCGTACAAACCTTGTTCTATCTCACCTCGAAAACCTTTTTTCTCCCCTCGTAAGCTTGCGCTCGGATACGAACAGTTGGGGGCTGGCGATAGTGGCATGCCCAGTCGATAGACTACAACCGTGGAACTATCAATAAGTTTGCATCTGACAAGAAAAGGAATCGGAAAGGGCTTTACATCAGCAAAGCCCATAAAGCCACCCACGGCGAACAATATTTTAGTACGGTAGCAATGCGCGAAACCGGCTCCAACTTCAATGCTGCGCTACGCAATCGGCCAACCATCCGGCTCTCGATCGAGCAACGGCCGATTGCCACCAATTATCAGATTGACCGGCCGACCGAGTTATACGCCAATAAATACGCATTCCCAAATATTTTATAAACCTTCCCTCCTCGCTGCATACAAATATTGCGCGCTCGAATAACGAATGAACACGAACGACTGGTTGGTATTCGATTATGAGATCTACCGGTGATTCTGACGAAGTTCTTGCCAAATCGTAATTCTTCCAAGGCGTTGGTCAAACATTATCAAGGATTTTGTAAGGAATAAATTTTCTTCGGTTATTTTTTACAAATTCGAGGCATTTATAAACACGAGGATCGCTTTTCCCATCTTTCGGTCGCGTTCCTGCGCCTCCCTCCGCGAGGTAATTGCGCGCGCGAGGCTGGGGGGCAACAAAGTTGCCGGGAGTCGGGTACCGAGCGTTCATAACGAGTCCCCGAAGGAATTTCACCTCGTTCCACATCGTACGCGAGCGAGGTTAGGTCAGGGAGTCGATTAATCCGGTGATCGTAAAAAAAAAAGTCGATTTCCTAGAAGCGCGTCCACGACCCCGGCCGAGCATCCCTGGTGTACACGAATAAAACGGGCGTGTAGCGTATAAATTATTTAAGAAACTCTATCGCGGCATCGCGTAATGACCGATCATAAATTACACGGGGCGAAAATACGGGCGTCGGTGTAAAAAATCCCGAGAGCCATGCCAACCGGACGCAGGACCGATATTCCTTTTGCCTAATCGCGCGAGGTCGTTTATCATCGACCGCCATTGCAAGACGGATAAAACAGATATTTGCTTGTCACGTTTCTTTGCTCGCGCGATTCGCTTGTCACGTGAGACTGTCACTCTCCAGTGTCGTAGACATTCTACTCGGTTCAATGAGTACACGCGTGTGTGTACATTCGATACACGTGACTTGCGGTTAGCTCCAATTAATTTTCATCTCTCTACACTGACGTTTGCGTCACTCTTCTGGATTCCTGTTCCGTTACTTCGATTCCACGTGGTTATAAGGGTTTTTAAACAGCAAAGAGTAATTAGATAATCTCTTGGTGTAAAATGTGATTAAAATTTCTGGAGATCAGAATTATCAAACCTTCGAAATCCCTCCTTCAAAAATTGAAATTTATTCTAAATAAAATTAAGTAATATAATCCTAAAGGAAAAGGTCAATAGTAAAAAAAATAGTAAGTGGAAAAGGTCCAGAGCTGCAACCCCCCATAGACCTCCCCTTAAGATAAGATTTTAATTCTAGATAAAATTTTACAGAGGGAGAGCCAAGTCCACCCTGTTAGCACCCCTTTCCAATAAAAAAATTACTAAATCGAAATTCCAAATTCCAAAGATCTCCTCATTCATTTCCAAGAAGGCAGAAGATCGATAGTTTGCAACTCACTCTCGATCTCCATCGTGTACAAACAACTCAATTAAACTTAATTACTACGAGTAATCGTTTCAACCGTGCCGCGACACGAATCATCTCTTTACGTACTGCGGCGAGTATGTACGCTAATTATTCCCTGACACGCCGAATAACGATAATTTCAAGGAGAGACAGGCCGACAAAGATGGCCAGAGGAATTCTATCGGGGATGCTTTTATGATCCTCGTACACGGTTTACAAGTACGCTTTGCCACTGTAATAATAGGCTCGAGAGAAAGAGAAGGAACAAGGAGTCCGGTAACCATAGTACGCTTCACTTGCTACAACATTTCAGCCTTTTAACGACTGCCGATCGTAAAACGCGACATTTTATGAAAACGATATTAACAGGCAGCCGTTCGACCGGCTGATATCTAACGAGACTACATTACGGGTACACGTTCCCTCGTCGCGCTTTGTTAATTAGTGGTCGTCGATAATAATTGTTCGAGGCAATAATTGGTAGACGCGCTGTCCTCTTATTTTCCGCTCTGATGCCCTCGCGATTCATAATTGAATGACTCTAGGAACAAAGTAGCTCAGAAATTAGCCATTTCCAAATGGTCCCGAAATAAAATGCAAAACGGATAGAAGCGCAAAAGAAGAACTCTTTCGAATTTCTGCAATTGGAATTCCTCTAGCAACTGCTAACCTCACCTTTTTTAAACCGACAAGTTTCCACCAAAGTGGAAATCTCGTCAGTTCGCGTTCCACTTTCTAACGATTTATCGAATCAAGCAGTGATCTTTACCGGATCGATCGCGTAATTTCGTAGCCGTCGTCCTCCATTAACCCCGTTCCTCATCACCGTTCGAAAACATCTTTCTCTCAACTGTAATCCTCGTCGTCGTGAAATCTTTTTCATAAAACCGTGCAACCCAGCAGCTCGAAAGTTGCAACCAGGAAACCAACGATTCTCCTGCGATTACCGATAAATCTTGCAAGTTCAGCAAAGAAAATCGCTGACCGTTCTATTAGTTACTGTCGCAGAAATTAACGACGGATATATACGTCGTATATCAAAGAGGATCGGCGACGAAGAGAGAAAAGGTGGCAACCCAACGACCAAAGGGACGAGCTTTAATTATGATTAACACGACGTCGCATTAACAAGTAGCAATCCGTTTGACTCTTAACGCTCGTGAAACGTACACCACGAAACTTACTGATGAAGTCGGCGACCTACGGTTACACGGAGGGGTTCGTAGGTCACGCCAGTTAGACAGTTATCTAGCTACGTTCAATTATACTTCATTACGTTCGATCGAAGCTACGGTCTTCATCAGCGTGCCCCTTTATCGGGTCGTTAGCGACGTTGCGCTTGATGTCCCTTCAATTTAACACACCTCCTGCCTTCCCCGTTTAACGGTTCCATATTCTTTTCCCTCGACCATGGAGCAGATAAGTTGATCCTACCGGTAGATCGAACCTACGATAACGATTCTACTTTTACAGATCACGAATCGACTATTTATCGAAAAACCAACTTTCATTTATCGAAGATTAATTAGAAATGTAATTAGAAGGATGTTAATCGTTCGTTTGACAACTGATCGGGTTACAACAAAATTGTGATACAGGATTGTGATACAGGATGTTCGACAGGAAAAACGTTGCTCGATGCTGTCCATCAACGGCAGGGAATGTGCAACAAGGTTGCAGGTGTTGGCATAATACGCTGCATCAGTTGATAGGCTATAGTTGTAGATCCTTATTAAAAGTCTAGGAAGTTGTTACGTCATCGAACCCGCAGGTCATCCCTATTATAGCGGAATTTCACTGGGGAGATTGCAGTCTAACCGATCTACCGACGATCGCTCACAATGTTTATTAACTCCGTTATATTGTCACGGTTTGAATGGTGACGAGGATCCTTATCGGTCCTACCTTTTGTGCTGAAGATAATACTAATGAAAGGAAGATGTTAAAATGACTGCGCTAATGGAGCTTCTTCTATCGGGCTGAAGAATAATCGATACGATTTCTAATTAAAATTCAGAGAATTATTCACCGTCCAAGGTGATATTAATTTATTCGATAAAAAGATGGAATATTATGCTGAATTTTTCATAGATACGTTCGTCAGAAGAGGCTGGTTGAGAGCAACGGTGTACTATCCCTGTAACCGCGTGTTCCTCTTTGGTCAGGATCGGTAAACCGACTTCGAGGTCGTCAATGGACCTTAGTCCTTCGGCAGACGATTTATCAGAGTTGAAAGATCAGCCAGGTGAGCAACGTACGGTGCGATCATAGACACGAACACGTATCGCGTGGATAATGCTGTACTCGGCCACGATGGCTTAACAACGCAATTTATCAAGGACTGCTTTCATCCGAGCGATTCTACGTAGCAATTAACATGTCCACCGCGGGAACATCGTATTTTAAAGGTTTACGCCGCCGACACGCCCATACAAAATTCACCAACCTTCGTGGCACATCCTCCGCCGACGATGCGGACTGTCCGACGTGATTTATGGGCCTGGTACCGATGACAACAATCGAGTACCATCGTACCATACTATTGTTAGATAAATCGGAGATAAGCTAGATGGAATATAAATTCCGGTTTATCGAATTTTTTCAAAAATACGGAAAATCATAAATTTTCAATTATAGAAGGTTATTTTTAAGGGGAATCGTTGTTTCATGAATTTTAATAAATAATTGTATTGAAATTATTTCGTCAAGAATTACCATCTAAGATTTTTGAATAATTTTATAATGAAGGGATGTTCGTGATATAACCAGATTAAATTTAAATTTCTAATTATTATTCATTTCAATAGAAGTTTATTTTTATTGGGAATCCTTATCTGATGAATTTTAATTAATAATCCTATAGAAATTATTTCGCCCAAGATTTCATATTTAAGAATTTTAAATAATTTTATAATGAAAGGATGTTCGTGATATAACCGGATTAAATAAGAGAGGAACTTACGAAAGAATTTTCGCCGAGCAAAGGGGAAAAATGAAGTTTCACGAGTGGTATACCTGCACCGCAAAAGGATCACGAGGATCTCCGGCTATTGGCATCAGGATCAAAGCGGCACTTAGGGTTAATCGAGAAACGCTTTTTCGTGGCAACGGTGCCGGACGATGTTCCCCGATAACTCCGATGCCATTGAAATCCAGCCAGGCCGCGTCTCGAATAAACCGATACACTCTGTTTCATGCCGGACGAGGCAATCCTCTCTTCCAGTTTAGGAACGCCGGCCATTAAGCGGTACGCGCGAGAGGAAACATACTTTAGACATTAACATTGCAGTCGTTCAGACCCGACTATTCTCTAATGGCATATTCTACGGTTAAAGGACAATGAGAGGAGAAGGGGTTAACCCTCTCGTACAATTCCATGGAACTTTATCAGCTGTGTACTTTCCAGCGAGGAAACTCATTGGCCAGTCTCATAACGCGTCCGCGGCTCACCAATTACAGAGTTTATTCGGTGGATGAAACGACTCCATGAAGTCGAGGTTTCACGAGCCTACAAAGGCTACTTTTAACAGTAAACCCTTCTCTTTGTTCTTAAATACTTCTCTCATTTGTAGAGACTGGGAACTGTACAAGTTCCCTTTGTTGCAACTATGTAAGAATGGAGTAGCAAGTGGAGTGTTTGCTTTTCTCTACCCGCGGAATTTCCGATTTATGTTGCACGAAGTCGAGTGTTTAAACAGCCTGAATTAGGAATGTGCTGGGTACGCGATGGCCTTCTAATTAATGAATCCAATTAATTCTTTTTCCTCGTGGAATAAATTAGCGATTATTGGAGAACCTGTGCCCTCACGGAAGTAATAATCATTTTGCCAAATCCACCCCCTATTATAAAAATTTATTTACCATTTACCATTTCACCCAAAATCCAGCATGCGTGGAATTATTGTACTATCCATTGTCCAAAAATTAATAAGATAGAATAAAATATATATTATGAAATATTGTAAAGTATGACAGTAATTAAGAATGAAAATAAAAGTTAGTTGATGCCAGATGGCAAGAGTGTAAAAGGAGAAGACATAAACTCCCAAACCAATGGTACCTGTTCTTTACTGCTACTTTTCTCTTCCTGTCGAGTTATCAACCACGAGTATCCGCATTTATCGTCTGATGTAATTTAAAAATACAAAACGAACGATACTTAATCTACTCTACGTTTACTATACCCAAGATGACCGACGGCATTACTTACCGGATCATCTGTACTTGCCTCGCGAAATTTTTTAATCCCTACATTTCCTTTCTCTCTCTTTCTCTACGAAGGTTTGAACGGCCACTTTATAGTCACCGTTTCATAGCACTCACTCGAAATCTAAATAGTTAAAAGGAAACGAGAAAAATCTTTATTCCTGTAGAGGCATAAATCGTATACCATAAATACAGCAAATAGAAAGGTAAGAAAATAACAGTGTCAGAGGGAGAAAGATCATCGCGTTCAAAAGGGGATGAAGACGAAGCAGCGTGAACATCGGACTTTTTTCTTTCCCGGCAAGTTCTTAGCAATAAAATCATTTTACCACCGGTTTACATTAAGCCGTGTCCTTGATTCACCGACTGAATGATACTTGCTGTTTTTTTAGCCGATGGAACACAGATATTGAAAGCGCTCAAAACTTAAGATATTAGCAATTTCGAGGTGGATTAATATCGACAGGAGCCACGAACGCGTCCTCGCGTAATAAATAAATGAGAATTGACCTATCACCATTAGCAACCGGATAATCACGTCGAAAAACTGGTGCAGTTTAATTCTTCAGATTAAGAAACTAGAAAGAGAAATTTAAACACAGTTAATAATTCCCAACAGAATTTATGAAAAGTCTAAAAAAGAATCTGAAGCCCGGGGGTTTGAAATGAAAGCGATGAGTCGAAGATCTGCTAATTTAAGTAACCTGAACGTTACTCGACGAACGGGAACAGCTGACCGATTCGGCAAGAATGTTAACGAATCGCGGAATCCTGAAGACAGATGGATAACGGCGGTGTCGGTCGTTTCGTGTCTCGAACGGGGCGCTGCCCTGGCCACCACGTTCGAATCCACGGACCGGCTGTGCCCGACGTGGTCGACGTGGGTCATCGAACCCACGGCTTCGAATCTTTGGCGCATGCTGCAACACAGAAGTACCAGGAACCGAGAACAAAGTACCGGGTACCATTCACCGTACGAACGACGTTGTCTGGGGGCCCCCTTCGCCCGATAAGGGCGAACAGCCCTCCCCACCTTCGTCACGTCGGGAACCCGTGAGCGTCTCGTCCCACAAACGAGCAGACGGAAATCGCGAGCTCGACGTCCTGGCTAATGATGCTGCACTCGGTTGTCCAACTTGTATGCCACTGGCCATCTTGTCCTTTGCTTATCCCGCACTTTCTTTCGCGATCCTCTGACTACGGTAACAAGCACGCTAGGCTTCCTTAAAGAAAACGGCGATATAAAGGAAGGAGAATTCTGAAAATTCTTAATTTAGACGACGACCAGCTCGAATCGTTCGACGGTGGAATTATTAATAAAGAAAATTTCCGATGAAAATAAGAATCTAGAACGTATGCAAAGCGTTGGTCCCACCGAGTAGCACAGTAGTAGACTCTATTCTTTATTCGCATTTTGATTCGCTTCTCTCCCACGTGTAGCAGGCGATTCGCTCGCGTGTCGCGGACACCCGTTACCTCTTCCGTCGTGTAGCTTTTTGCCCGTTGCCCGCTCGGCTAATTTATGTACTTATGGAACAGTCCAGGTTCGAGGCTAGCCGCTCCGTTCGTATAATGACGCCCGTTCGTCGCATAATTTACGCGTTTTTGTCGTACCGGAACGTCGGCATCGGCCACGTTGATCGGCTGAATTTGTGGCTGTTTAGCGAGATTCTCCCTGCGCTTCTGACATAGTTCCCTTCGCGGTTGAAACGGGCTCTAAAGAGATTGAAAGAGGAAAGGAGAGGATGATCCTTAAGAAGGGAACTCGAATTCCCACGCAAGCCTTTTCAATCCAATCGGTCGTGCCAGCTGCGGAAAATAAAGTTATTATTTATGGGAGCCTCGGCTATTTAACAAGCCACGCGAATGTGTCTCAAGTAATATCCGACAGGGTATACGTAATTAGCATAACCAGACGGTAGAAACTGTTTGGACACGGTGTTCACGCGGTGCTGCGAAGTCCCTTCGCTTCAGAAAAATAACCATTCGGATCTCCTCGCGGATCGCACGATCTGGATCATTATGCCAGATCCGGTGATAGCGAACGCTCGTTCGTCGAGGTACTTAACGGTGGTCGAGTTCACGCGGAAAACCTTGAATCTGCTCAGCTGCTTGCTAGTACACGTAAAGATGGGATTCAAGTATATTGCGAGTTGCTTCGAATCTGACTCGATGCTTTCGTACAGTTCATGAATACAGTGGAGGCAGGTTAAACTAGGTACAGTAGCTGCTAGATAATTTGCCGCTTTGAGAGCTTCTACAGTGGACTTTTATAACAAAACAGAGATATATCTATGAATTTAATGGGGGCAATATCAGATAAGTAACCACTCGATAATTCCCCGCTCTCAAAGCCCCAACAGTGAACCCTTGTAGCAATTATCGAGCCCTAATATGAATTTATGTATCAGTATTAAATAACGACTTCCATAAATTGAAAAAAGGATAATGTAAAAATTAGAAAAGATCTAAAATTAAATTTAGCAAAGTCCTGGTTAAGTTGATCAACAATTAATTGACAAGTCACACTATTGACTGTTATCGATTGATGATATGTTGCTTATTACTGGATAACTGTAACATGATGGATCATACATCATAAATACTATGGCTGCTAGTAAGACCAGCTTGGAGAGATCCTGAACAGGATGTTCCCATGATGTTTAATGTTTCTATTATTTCTTTTTGATCATCAAGGAATCTGCTTTACATTATGTGTCCTAAGAGTTCATTACAGTTTATGTTTTCCAAAAATTTTCTTAATTTGCACGATTATATTGAACTTATGGCACCGGTCACTTAGGACCCCTGTGGTAGCCAACGTGTTAAGACAAGATTCTGACGGACGTATCAATTCAATTTTCCCTCCTTCCAGCAGAATTTCATCAATCACGAATACGACGTACACCGTTCGTGCCCCGTTCCAATGGTTAATATGTAACCTTACAATGGTTTGATCGATTGCAATTTTTCGACGTACATGTTGTCATGTACCATCTCCTCGATCGACTGTAGTGGATGGTTTTGTGCAACAGGGATAGGCGCTCGAGGAGGCCTATTATATTGTGACACGTTATGTATCATTTCAAGTGCTGGATTCAAGGTTTATGGCAATAAAAAGGATGGAAAAACATGAGCAAACGATTTGCTTATTTTATACAATAGTAATTTCAATTTTTGAATAAACCTTCTCCCTGTATGAAGACTATCTTTTTAAAAATCAAAATTTTTCTTTAATATTTTGCCCTAAAAATTCATGGGGTGTAATTACACCTCCCTACATAATTAACGTTAAAATATTTGCAAAAGGGAGATTAATTAAAAAAAAGAGCAATGGCAATAGTTAGTGGTGTCAGATTGATTAGCTCGATCTAAGAGTTTAAAGGCACGTGTCCTTACGAAGTGACCGTTATGTGGATGTGACCTATGTCGTCGACCATGGTGGAGACCCAGGATCAATGAGCGATCGTTTCTTGGAAGTTAGGATTATGCCTCTGGCTATGCACAATGTTCCTTTCCTAACGGTTTGCTCGTGCACCAGTGACCCGAACACAACGAGCTAACTTCGCCCTGTTGCATTGTTCTTTGTCCCAGGACAATGAGATCGTTTCCCCTATTACTTCTTTAATTACCACTGAAAGCTACCAAAGTCGACCGCATGATTATTACAGAAATTACCATCGTCTTTAATAAACTAAACGCTGGATGCGATTTTAATTCAAAATAAATGAAAAATGAATTAAAAATTCTCCTATCTCCATCGTCCACCTGTCAACAATTTAAAAGGCAAGACGCCAGTGACAAGACACTTTAATTCCATCCTGACAACAAGATTAGAAAAATCCTTAGACGACTTGATCCTCGATATCTTGCGCAAAAGTTTCGCGGTTCCTTTTTCATTCCCCAATGGAAGCGAGGCGAACGCAGATGCACGACGGTCCTTCGTTACTCGAATTCCCGCTTGTCACGCGTCCGGCTAATTTGATCCACTCGATGATCGAACTTGGTCGCATGTTTCTTTTTTTTCCCAAAAAATCTCGCGACTTCTTAGATTCGCCGATTAAGAGACAGACGAACCGAAAGTCTGAACGAAATATCAGGAGGGACGACGGTTACCTTGGAGGGAGCAACCGTATTTGGAATGGCTGACTGAGAGACTCGAGTTGCTAACAAGTTGGAGATAATCTCCTTTCCTAAATTAACCCTTCCACGAGAAAATAAAAGATATTTTTATATAGAGCACACCTGATTTATGGTGTAAGGAGAGTAGTCGGCGATGATCATTCATTTCAATTTCCTTTTTTTTTCGTTAATTAAAATCATCCTATCAAGCTCCAGCTTGGTTCATTAATTCTTCCCCATCCTGATCGCTCATTACCGAAACAAAACGGTTGCTTCGAACTTCCCTTGTAACCTCTTTATAACAATCTCCCGCTCGTTCCATCAGATCCACCGTCGAAGCCATGTTCAAGCTCTTCAAGCTCAATCTCTCACGTCCAACCGAATGATACACGAACTTTTCCATCCGAGTAATTTCGCTCATTACATCTTCTCTGCTCATCACGTCCCGATGATGGTACCCTATCCAACCGTAGAGAGATAGTTAGCTGCTTGTAAGCAGCGATGGGGTGATAAATTTTCGCGTGCCGGCTAACAAGATCGTACAAGAGTGGTTCTTTTTCAGAAATTCACCAGGTCCTTGCCACGTGTTCGCTTCACCCTGCACGTGTACAAGGTGCAAAGTGGTTTTTTTGTTTTTCTTTGATTTTGGAAAAGCTTAAAGAAATCCCACACATTCCTTTTCCTAACTTTCCTCTTCAGGTCCTTGCTACAATTTAACCTGCGCGTGTACACTGGGGTGCAAGGTGTTCTTGCCATTGATTTTGGACTTAGTCACTCCTTCCTCTATACCTTCTTTTAATCAAAGGATCCCTAAGCTACAGACGATCACACGTGTATCCTTTCGACAAAACTACGTAGGCGTCTAAAGGGACAACGTCCTGGCTTTCAGGGTGCGTTCACCCGCGGCCACTCGCGAACCTTTGATCCGAAATCCTTGAACAGGGGTCCGCTGGGGGAGCCGGTGACAAGGGTACTACAAGGATCTCTGTAGATCGCGGGGATCATTGTGAGAAGAGGGCATCGCGCCCACGTTCGACAAACCGGACCTGTCCGCCGCTCTTCTTTCCCTCGAGATGTCTGCTGATGCTCGCGTTTCTCATCCGTTGCCTGGCTACCTGCTCGTTTTCACCGGCCAGTTAACTTGACTAATAGCGAAACGATTTCCAGGTAGCGTTTGCCCACTTTTCATTCGGATAAATGATTGCTACTTCGTTGCCTCGATAGAGGAGCGGCTGCAGAGGATTCGACTTTTGATAAGAAGATTCTCTGCCTTTTGTGTCTCTTATTTTCTTTGAAATTTTAAATATTAATTTGGATCTTGGATAAGCTGACCAGTTATGCTCTTGATCAGAGTTTTAATCATCGTTATGAAAATTCCGTAGACCAGAAGCAGTTAGATTGTTAACAGAATTGCAAGGCTCCGAGTAGAGAACCGGTGTACAAGATACACAGACTCGCGTTCACGATGATCGTTTTCATTCAAAAGACCTGCACGCCACCCACGTGCTCGTTAGGCGACAGGCGCAATCTGACCCATTAGCACAATCGCATAACGCAAGTAACGGAACCGGCAGAGAGTAGAGACCGGAAAAGAGCGACGCGTGCCGCATCGCTCGCCTTGCCCTCTATGTCCATATACGAGCAGCTGCTCGACTACGGAGGACAGCTCGGACACGCTGACGAAGAAGAATTCCTCTCCGAGGCTTACGCTTCGCGAAAGCTCCCGATCGTTCAGGGTTAACCTGCAAGAACGATGCTTAATGCATGAGATTCGCGATGTTCTTTTGCGAAACCAGCCAAGCAACACTGACACACTTCTTTTACGAACTTATAGAAACCATCGTGAGAGGAATATCCTTCGGATTGTTAAAGTTGATCAAATGATTTGAAATAATTTTTATATTGTGAACTTTCAATTTTGAGATCAATAATTGCAGAAATTGATTCAAGACTCATTTGTGAAGAGAAAGATGACGTGTAATTTATTTGATTAAATTGACTATGAATGTTCTTATTGACATTCTGTGGGTATCAAAATGCATCGAGTACGAGTTGCAACTGTGAAGAGACTCACGATTTATCCAAGGTCGTAGCTGGAATAAGCCATCCAATTGATCGCAATGCGACTTCTTTTTTCCCTCGATACTAGAATGGATCTCGATTCTACCGTTCCACCAATTCCAAGTGGAGAGGATCGGGCTTCGTGCATCAAGATCGGATCGATTCTCAAGAATGAGAAAGTAATGGCCCATGAAAATTCACGAGGCACGCCGCAACGGTACGATACGCTGCGTGGTAAGTGGCTAATCGTGATCATGAATAAACATTATCGTGGAAATTGTGACATCTTTCGCGACGATTCTTACGGTTACCTCATCGAGCAGCCCTCTCCTCTCGTCCTCTTTTACGAGCCTCTTAAAATGCATCGAGCTGAGGTAATTATCTTCAGCTGGAGTATCAATAATTAACCCCGAAGAGTCTGATTCGAAAGATCAAAGACAATCGCCTCCGATGATGACGCTTTGAAACAAAGTTATTGAGAAACAACTTCTGAAGCTGATTTTTATTTTGAAATCATAATTAAAGAATGAAATGAATTCAGAAAAGGAGGTTAAAGGGTCTTTTTATCTGTGGTGACTTTCGACGATGGAAAAGAGAGGTAACGAAGATGTGGAAGGTGTAGTCAGAGTGAAACGACCGGTAGGTAGGCTGTAAAAGGTAAACCCGTCGTACCAGCACCGTTCGTGGTCCGCGGGCATTCCAGGCGACGCCAACGTGTCCTCCTCCTCCGCCTCCTCCACCTTCTCTTTCTTCTTCTTCTTCTTCTTCTTCTTTTCCTTTAGCCCGGCCACCTTCTTCTGCCCCCTCCATAACACCCTTAGAAGCCTCTCCCATTGCAGCCTCGCAATAATGCAACTGCATGCAGTTGCGTTATCGACCAACTATAGGTGGACTACCGTATCGGAGGAGAGAGTGATGCTGCTGTCTTGTGGTTACGTAAAAATCGATAGAAATTTCGATTTTATTCTACGCGTTACCTCCATACCATCTCCTCTTTCTGATCTTTGTGAAATAGAATTCTGTTGCAATTTTCCTGACCAAACGTGAAGATCACTTGGGTGGAGATCGAGTTTGGATTTACAAAGAATTTGAAGTAATTGCCTCTAGGAGATTCTTGCGGTGTTATTTTTTTCAGGAAAGATCGTAGAAAATTACGAATTTTTCGAAAGGGTAAATTGATACCCTTATTGAGAAATTAAAAATCTACTTGCAAGATTATTAGAGCACTTTAATGGAAGATTTTTGGCAATTGAAAATTTGAAATTTTTTATTATAGAAAAGTGAGAATCAACTACGTCCATCTGATATGAAAAGAGAATGAAGATCGCGTGTCGCGACACATTGTAGATACAATGTAGAACTCAACTTTAATTGAGTCGTTCCGATCGTCTTTTCTTTCTTTTCTCTTTTCTCTGAAAAAGGCTAGCCACCTTTCACGCTATTGATGACTGTTCGTTTAATCTCGCTCCATTCTGCGTCCCCGCATAAAGGCTGCTCGTCCATCATACCGAGATTATGATAGAAGGCTGCTTCAATGAAGACATTACGCGTACGATGGCTCGGGGATTCATCTTGGCTTATATACGAGCCGCGATTGTGCTCTTCAGAGTCGCCTTGAGACGCAATCTGCGAATCTGCCGGTGATTTTTCCCATGAACGATGAATCGAACTCGCAGCCCGCGGCCTTTCGAATCGTCTATGAAAGAAGATGAAGCGTTTTCAGGGGGTGAAATCGCGCCTGGTTTTAATCCTGAGCCTTGCTCGGGTACAATGTAACGTTTGGTTACCAGCTTTTCAATGGAACTCGATTTGTAGCTTCGTAAAGAGGATGGAAATTACTTGCTCTTCTCAATATCAATTGAAAATGTTATTCTAGGATAACTTTCTTAAGTAATTTTTTACCAGAAGCTCCATTTGGAAATTTACTCTTGAACAGAGGTGGATCTTTAACAAAAATTGTTATAACTGCCAAGATATTTAAAAGAAAATTACTACAACTTCTAAAAAATAAATCTTCTACCAAAATAGAAGAGGCATAAAAGCATCGTTTCGAATTTTAACAGGATATCGAATTGTAAATATATGCAATTGAAATTCTAATTCATACAGCAAACCTCTATCGTAAATCTATTTCTAAACAACGTTTTAATGCATGTACATCTTAGAAGAGACTTATGTTCCCATGCATATTCGATGAATAAAAATGAATCTCAGAAGATTCATAGTATTTCTGGTGATACGACACTTACTATTTCAAAGGGAACGAAATTTTAGAGAGAAAGGAGTAAAACCTGTCACCTAGGAATCCGTGCACGTTTGACCCATCGTTAATATTCATCTTGGGTATTTCTCAAAGATACAAACGCGATTAAAATAAAACATACGTGTTGACAGATGTTTCCTTAGCAATCTTTCCCTTTCATCTGAATAACATTAACATAATGTGTCATTTAAATTCAATCTATTTTATTTTATTAAACTTCACACAAATTATGGTCTGAAAATTTTGAAGAAAACTGACTGCCATTTTGGTATTAAAAATTTCATTAAGTAGTGTTTTTATTTTTGGCAAATGTTATCCACTATTTTCACGATATTTCATTATTTTTATTATCCATAATTTCAAACATTAAATATGAGTATTCTCAATTAAATAAATTAAAGTATGGGTGATGGTTTTCTATGAAAATTTAGGTATCACCCAAAGTATTAAAAGATTTCTTTAAACCACAAAAAACCTATACCCTTTCATTCTTCAGAACAGGATTTTAAAAACCTTTTCATCCCTTTTAAATTATCCCTGTGAACTATATAACGTTACATCACCAATTCAATATCACAGAATGATGGTATCTATTCAATTCGATGCATTTTCAATCCCACCCTCATCAGGATATGCCAGGACGTCTTTCACGAATCCTCCACACGATCCATTTCTATTGTGTCGATTTACTTGCAGCTGGTCGTGTCATTGAAATTCGAAAGAAAGTGTTCCACTTCGCGATGAGGGACAGTTGAGTAAGTTGCATGGTAAATATAACCTGAATACGATAGACGAAGAGAAAGCAATAATAATACTTGTCTTTCATTGCCCGCCAATGTAATGAGGCGTTTTTGGATCGACGATGACTATCGATGAGCATTTGAAAGTAATGTTTAGAAAACTTTTCTACCCCGTTTAGCATTTTACGAGTTGCTTGAAAAAGAACTGACCTTTTCAATTAATTAATGCTTAATTGTTAAATTTCGATTTTTTATACGAATTTAAAGGAATAACTTCTGAAGATCTCTCAAGAAAGAAAACAAGAAGAAGGAAGAAACAGGAAAAAAGAAAGTATCATCAAAGTCCCCTTTGATCCCCAAAAATTATTCCACCGTGAGGGATGACGATTAGCCCCGGCTTATGGTTAGATCAAAGAACAAGGAGGGTAAATTCTGAGGTACGGTGGTGGGGGAAGGGGTAGGCGGATTATTTGCATTTTAATTTGCATATTAAAACACGGCTCGTCCATCAGTCGAGCAGGTCTGCGAAATATGATAGGCTACGCTCTGCGGCCGTCGCATTAACGTTGTAAAGGCGAGTTACACGACCGCAAGGCAACCCGACGGCCATGAGATCGTTCACGCATGCCGATCTTGAAATATGTACCCGTGGACCAAGATTACCCGGCCCCGATAGCGCCGTTGTCTCGATCGATAGGGACTCTCTATCTGGTCCGCGCGATTCACTGTTTGCCGAAGATCCGCGCTCGCCGTGATACCAATAATTGGAAGAATAATTACCCGCTTGGATGATAGAAATTTTCAAGTAATTATATCAACATCCTCTGTGGGAACACTGTGAATCGATAATTATTATTATTAACGTTAATATTATTTTTATTTATTTCATTAATCATTGAATATTCACGACCTTCAGCGTTAAGGGATGTTTAAATGAACAATTTGCAGAGCTCTCGTAATGCAATGGGTTAATAATAATTAATTATCAAATTCTTAGTTACATGTCCAATAAATCTATTTGAATATACTGTAAAAGTAATCCCGTTTTCTGAACTCGAGCTGGCGAACGACCCACATGGTCATTACGCTTTCATCTGGTTCATGTAGCAGCCGGTTCACCCACGATGAAGAAAATTGAAAATGCAGACGATAAACATACCGGCTGGCTCTGACTTTGAGGAATAATAACGCGAAACGATCGTCAGCGGCTATAGGTCATTAATGTTTTACGAGCACGTAGCGAGCACAGCTGCGTCTATTCAATTACAACTAACAGGGTGAGCCACGAGACTCTCTTTCTCTCTGTCGGTCGGTGCAACGATGCCCGCGCTTATGTCTATTAATATTAACGGCTTGAAACAACGATAATAACGCACAACTATATGGATGCAGAGGTGTTTTCCTTGACCATGCCGATTGGACGCTATGGTGGTCTCTGATTCTCTATACAGAATAAGAATCTGTTGGTGGTTGATGAAACGAACATTGCAGATAAATCATTCGATTGCATTTTCTTGTTTTTTTTTTTTTCTAGCATCAATATCGTGGAATAAATTATCTGAATAATCAAGTTATATAAAAGAAAAATCGTATTCACGGTTTTGAAACGCTATCTGCAACATTTTGACAGGCGTCCAGAATACAAAGGAGTAAATACAAATCTACTAGATAAGAATCAGACAAAGAGATGAAGATTTTTTTGAACCAACTTTCACCGAGCATTGAAACGTCGTGAGAGTATTTTTGATGAAATCTATGATGTATGTGCATGAATTCCTTGGTGATTAATTAGATTGAAAGTATCCTGTACTTTTAGCACTTTAAGGAAATATTGTTGCAAGATGATTAAACATTTATAGAAACATTGAAACCTATGAATGTCAATTTATGGAGCAAATTTCACTTGAATTATAATTCTTTGAACGACTCATTCATTCCTCCTATGCATCTATAAACTATTTTGTCGTACAGTAATTTATGTAAAGTCAACCGTAATTTTTCAATCTTTCTTCTTCAGTTGTCACATTTAGACAACGTTATTATTCCCAACATGTTCTTCGGAATGACAAATGGGAAGATGTACGAGCAATGGTGTCGTTTCACTGTTCTCTGACTCGTCCTACGATTATCTGACATGAAAAATTGGGCCAACCGTTGGCCTGAAACTAGACACGATGTGTTCAGAAAATTCTATCACAAAATTAATAAATGTACACTCGATGTCAAGGGCAACCCCTACGGAAAATGGCCAATGTACTGTTTCATAAATATACCATATTAAAAAATTAAACAACAGATATATTAAATACATTAAAGATAATAAAATTCCTTACACTTCTGAAAAAAATAAATACATATGTACTTCTCATAAAATTATAATTATAATAACTCAGAGGAAAGAGCTTTCCAAGGCACGCTTGATAAAACCAAACAATAGTACGGAAAGTTCCAGCCATCTCAGAAAACTATGCCACACGCAAAGCTAATATTCAACAATAAAACCGTCGTTTCGTACACGTGACACGGTGACATTACTTTCTCCTGTTTTGTAGGAGGAAGACAAGCATCAACCAATTTGTAGTCCGATGGAACACTATGCGCGAAAAAGTGGTTCACTGACCAACGTTCATCCGTAACTGTTGTTAGGATTTCTCCGAAACTAGATTCACTACACGGATATATAAACTTTTACAATATCAAAAATATTTTTACATAAATGAACAAAATATTTTGCTCCCTATCTCAAGAAGTTACGACTTCCTAGCTCTTTGCAATTGGAAGTTCTTCGACTGAACATTGATTAACATAGAGTTAATCAATTTTTCCTAATTAAAATTCATAAAGTTTGTTCGATTCAAATAAATTCCTGCAAAAATAGGCTTTTATTTTCGTAACCCACATTATTTATTAAGTCTCGTACTTTTATAACAGTTTTCCTGTGGAGCCATCTGTAAAGGACTCTTGGAACCATAGCCTCTGCGGACTCCAAGTGACGCTGATTATGATGAAGAATCATTTATTTCAGTTTTCCCCATTTAGGGGTGGCGTACTCTAAGGACTTTACATCGGTCCCTTTTTGCCCACCGAAAATTATCAATCACGCGCGTGTACGCGTCATTTTTCAAATCTCTTGTCATTCGCCGTACTTTTTTTTCTGTTTCTTATCCTTACTTTTACATCACACTACCTCGCTCCATTACAACCCCCTTTTAGTCGCCTCTTACGACAGGCAGGGGATACCGTGGCCGTATTCTGATCCCCCCGAGCCACAGGGGGCTGATGAAGAATCAAAAGCGACTACATTCTAGGGATATCCAAGGAGAGTCAGGGAAAGCTATAAAGCTAGGGAGAACCAGAGAAAACTAAGAAGAGCCAGGAAGAGTTATGAAAAACCCAACAGAACCTACATTAAGGCTTTGCTTCTTTCTTCAAATTGAAGAACTTGAAATAAAATTGCTCTCATTTCAATGCAATTGATTTACAAATATTTTTCACGATCCACAAAATGAGTTGGAGTTTTCCTAATCGCAGGAATCGGGTTAATCCCACGAAGAAGGAAGAGAACAGATCTAAGCGGGATGATCGATGGACAAAGCAACAGGAAGTCCAGTTAGGGTTCACGAGAAGTTCGCAATAGAGTATAAAGATACGGTGAAATTACGACCTTGAATGTTTCGCGTCTCGTATTGCCGGGAAACTTAATTCGTGCTCGGTGGGCTGGCCATCGATGCGGCTAGTGGATCCTCTGCTGGCCTATAAATCCCGCGATCGCGTAATATGATCGCGAGTATTCGGTTTCGCGCATAATTCTAACTAGCGGCGTTAAATTGTCGCTGTAAGCGATATCGTGTCCAACGTAAACTGCTTCATTCACGAAAGCAACACTTCATTCCGCGGCCGAACGGCCGACTCCTCTTCGTTCCGTTTCCAACTCGCGGCGAGGATTCATGGGAAGGATCACGGATCGGTAGATGTTTGCAGAGATGCTACTAACGATTACCGATAAAGTATCGATGACTTATGATCGTTGTTAAAGGTTCGGTAATACGGGAAATGAACAAGCGGAATACTCGATGAGTATTGTCAGACGAATGTAAAAGAAGGGAAAAATCAAGAAGAACGTGAAGCTAAACAATTTGTAATTTACTAATAAGGGAATCATCGCGAACCGTAATTAGTAAATATTTAGAAAAAAAATTCCACCCTTTGATCTAACCTAACCTAACCAGCAAAATACAGGCCATTTTTTATATGGAGTCAACGTCCTAACCTAATCTGAAAAGTTTAGAAAGGTTAGGTTAATATAATTGAAGGTTGTTAGATTAGGTTAGGTCAATACAACTAAATGTAGTACCTTTTTCTAAATATTCACTCCGTCAATTTCAATGAAATTTTATGAGTTTTCAATATAAAACCATCTTCAACAATTCTATTATATTTCTTCATCATCGTCTCTCAACAAAACTATCTGTCCATTCATTGAAGAAAATAGAAGAAATTGAATAGAGGGCAGGGAATGATAGGCATTACAGCATTCAACCTCCGAGCTACCGGACAATAATCTGTTTGCGATTAACGGTAAAACCGATCTGCAACAATTTAGCGTGTAATCCTCCGGCGGAAGCGGAGACCCGGCCCGATCGGACAACCTTCCAGTATCAATAGCACTGGATCAGTGCTGTCGACGAAGAAGAAATAAAAAAAAGAAGAAAGTTATCAACCCTTCCAGATATTATCTGCGCCGACTAACGAATTACTTCCTCGTCACTTATCGTAACAGACAACGGCAACCACGAACGATAGCAATTTTCTCGATTCGCGGACATTTATTACACGCATCGGATATTGACCGTACACCCGGCATTATCCTGCAAGAATGACGCCCGTCCGTAATGCGATCCGTCCAGGAGAACACTGTTTAAATCGCGTTACACGATTACGTAGGCTCGATAAATAAACGATCGATCCTCGGTGGTGATGGCGCGTAAGGATTCACAAAGTTACGATCTCTAGCCAGTCCTATTATAATAATTTACGTTCATCAGCATAATATCTTCGATCTAAGCGATAACGCGCGGCCAGAGGATTGGGGAGGGGTTGTCTCTTGTCGCAATTCAGATTCTGATGAGGGATCGTACGGGAAAAGTCGATTCGGTACCATATCCGCGGAGGAGAAACGGCTCCGAGCGAACGGTAAATCGTCCGCGAGTTCACGGACGAGATGCACCGCACAGAATGTGCCGCCACTTTTCCTGGGCGTGGGTTACCTATTACGCTAATAGCGATAATGCGACGCTTCTGCGAGAAAGATGACGGAAAAAAGCTCCGGTACTCTACTGGATGATGTTCAACGCGGCTCTGTACGTAGAGTAACGAGCGGTGGTCAGCTTCCCTAGGGAAGATGCCGATGTAAATTTCGAAATAAACGATTCCACGACGTCCCCTTTCCTAAACGGATAATCCATCATCGTCGAGGAAGGCAATTTTTTCACGCTTCCCACGTACCGTAGATCAAGACGTCCCTACGGATCGATAGAATCCCACAAATGATTTCTCACGGCGTACGATAGCGGCATCGCATAGGGGACAACGAACGCTCGTGGAATAAAATTTATCGCCATCGGTGGCCGGCCATATATAACATCCGCTGAACCGGACAAAAATGGCCGGGCATTTATGATCGCGACGCTACTACGAATCGGCTCATTGTTCGCGCAACGTGGTCGCGTTTCCTTCCTCGTTACCGTTACTTTATATTATGCACTTGACACAGCCGCGTTTTCGTATACGATTGTCTTCGCTCGAGGAACAATGAGACGCATAAATACGGCTGGTCGCGATACGTGGACGATGAAAACGAGCCTAATGGCCTGCCGCCGAGACATCCTTCATCCGACCAATTCGTCATGTTCCTCGTCCCGGTGGAATTTTAAGGATCTTCAAAGAGAATATCGTACCACCGTAATTGGACCAAAGTACCCTGAGGACAGTTTCGTCAGAAAATGATACCGTTAATGGCACCCCCATGGGCGACGACAGTCGACATTCCTCGGACACGTCCTGAACCGTCGGATTTTCTTCTAAATTATAGATATATTCCGTTGCTCGCCGGTAAATCGATAATGCCGGCAAATTTCCTCGTACCACGTGAAAACGTAGCGAGATAACGGTCGTACGGATATGGCGGACCAAGTGCAAGGTTCTAACGATGCCAGCGCCACATCTGGTCACGACTTTCCCAAGATTAGCTTCGATTCGGAATTGCCCGATGAAATGGGACTAGAATGTGTAACGGGTTGATAATGACGAAGCATGTTCAACTACTGCCTCGCACGAGGATGTAATTATCCATTTTGCTCTATGGCGAACAAGTTCGACGATATGTTACTGAATGAATTTCGATTTTGCTACTGGTAATAACTCGAGTTAAACTTGGTCGTCGATTTTGTATTTGAAAGGTGTTCAAGTATGCACTTACAGAATTAATTAACAGTGTGGGAATGAAATTTATTTACAGCCATCTTAGTGAAACTGAACGTTGCAATTTACTTGTAATAAATGATGTGCTATAACTGTGCAATTAGTTTTAAATTGAAAATCAACTGGACAAGAACAACCTAATAATTTTTGTTATTTAAAATAATTTAATTTCTAATGTTAAAGAATTGTATTTAAAATTTATTAAATAGAAGCTTAAGCAACATCATTATGAAAAATCTAATGATCAAAGAATGAAGCAAGGTTGAGCAACATCATTCAGTTTGCTCATCACAGTTGCACAACAATGCTAAGAATGCAATTAAACGAGAGAACAACGCAACGTACGCGAACAATGGTTCACAATTGGAGCACTGATAACGATACCAGTTTCCTCCTCGCTACAATTCCCGTGGAAATTGCGTAAATCATCAGCGAATCGCGCACGAATCATCAGCTGGATGAAAGGAATCAACTGATGAAACAAAAGTGACTGGAGGCTAGACTCATGAGAAATGTGAAAGCTGTCCCAGGATCGTAGGTGTAACCTGTCTCACGCACGATTCTTATATTTCCAGCTACTGTCAAGGTACATTTGTACCTGATAACCGGATAGAAATGAAATAAATTGCATTCGGAAAGTTGAATTATCGTGATTTATCTGAAGAAGAAAAATATTCTGTCTAGTCCTTCCGATGGAGAAAAAGATATCTATCAAAGGTGTGCAAGAACTCCTAATTCTCCTAATTAAATTCTCCCCTAATTACAAATATTTCTGCTCTCGAAAATCGCAACAGAAAGTATTGCCAGGTGTTTCCAATCATTACCATACACCGAGGCAACGAACGATCGATGCTTCTCATAAACCGAAACGAAGCACATTAATTAGTCGGCCAAAACAATGGCGGAGACCCGGACGAATGGTAACGAGCGACACTGGTACACGTGGCCGGTGCTCCCCGATGCAACATGCATCTGATGCCGTAGCCCGGAAGCAAAAAAAGGTCCCGGGAAGCACCATTTCTGGACAGGCCGTGGGGCGGCCGTTTCGTCGTCAAGAGTCACATACGAAACCACGAGGACGAGAGTAGACTGAAAGCGAGGATGGCCATTAAACGAATCCCCGTACGATCCGGTCCCTTTGATCGACCGCTCGTGTACCTATGCGCGTACCAATAGGATGCTGACGTAACTGCACGCAATCTTGGCTGCCGATCAACCGGACGGCACTGCCCCGGCTCTCCCCGGACACCACGGCTGCATCGTCCAACGGCCAGTGCAAGGAGTTCCCTCGGTAAACAGATTTTCTTCTCTGTTCAGTGTCACGTGAAAGATCGGCGCAAGAGAAGGACGTCGAGAGAGGCTAAGATCGGAGCCCTCCGCCAGCTGGGTACCGTTAACTTCCTCAGGGGCTCCCGGGATCAGACGTGTAATTTATATATCGCCCCGCGTCGACTCTGCGAAAGTATACAGACTTTTTTACGACTCTCTGGGAACAGGAGACGAAGAAAAGAAGCAAACCGAGCCAATGGCCAACCACTTCTTTCGTACGCTTTGCCAAAGCAGCCCCAGCCGAGAAACACTGCGAGCTCACGTCAATTACGATCACGGTAGCAGTTCGCTTCGTCAACAATGATACCTGTCATTATTCACTTACATTCGTGCCATTCGACTTCCTACTTGCCAAAATCATCCGATTCGTTTACATTTTTATTTAATTTTAATAAGAGAACACCCCCCCATAGATTTTTAGATTAGCTTAGGTTTTTGGGAAGCTGTTACATCGGTAACAGGAGCTTATGTCTACGTGGCCATTTACGATAGTTGTTTTCTCACGCTGGAAAATTGACCCGACGATTTAGTCGAGGAAGAAAAACTCGCATGACTAAGCTACTGACCTCTTCCTAGTGGTCCATCTGCCCCGTGACGACACAGAATCAACTCCTAGAGATGAGAAATTCCTGGTTACACCCTTGGTAACCTATCTGTACTAACACGCTGAATGGTAATGGCAATTTTCAAGCGATAATTATCAATGTTACATGGTCCGAGAGATATTTCGCAGAGTCATGATAGATGCTGGCCTTCTGACGCGATGCTGATCGCAAAACAGTGGAATAGAACAGCTGCCCCGATATCGTGGCCAGAGGAAATCCGCTGTTGATTACTTCGTACCGTGAAGATTCGGAAAAAAGCAGTGGAACATGGGACGGAGGAGAGAACGATTAAAAGTACTTCTAATCGATGCCAGAATAAACCATACAATTGATTTGAATCCTTTGAAGTCGTACGTATACTCTTAGCAGTATTAGAATATTAGAATATTAGAATTTGAGAAATTGAAAATTTTAGAATTTTAGAATCCTAAAATGGTGAAGAAGCCAGACCACAAGAGGATAGGCCCAACCACAACGAATAATAAAAAGAGTTTATGAATTTAAACGTAATAATTCCCAGAAATCCAAACAAAGAAGAATCGCACACTTTCCGTTATAAATGATATTGTCTCTATGCTACAGCTTCCTGAAAGTTGGAGGCATCTTTTTGTTTTTAAAGAACCATCAAATCACTCGAAATAATTGCTCTCTCAAGCTCGAATAAAAGACTGAAACGTGCCTTAATCGCTGTTGAACAGTTATAAACTAATCATACTTAAGTACCTAAGTGGATGAACCTAAGACCTATATCCGCTTGATTATCGCTTGCAGAGTCATTTAAAATCCATTTGCTAATACATAATATTCACTAATAACGTGTAAAGGTCTGGCTGGTGTGAAACTCAGAAGGCCTAACCCTGAAAAGGAAGTTCAAGCACCTAGACACTCAATCATCTTGTCAATCCATGAGACAGCATCATCAGATTTTGACCGATGAAGATAGAAATTTAAATGTAAATAACTAGTTACATTTAAACCGTGTAAATACGTAGTTTACAGGTAATTGAATTATAACCAACTGCTGGGATTAGTTGTTGGAGTATCATGATTTCAGAGAAAGTTCAAGCATTTGCAAATATTTCAGTGAATATAAAATTCTAAGTATCTAAGGCTCTAAAATACTAAAATTCCTAAATTCTTAAATTCTAAAATTTTAGGTCTTAATTATCTCAATGCAATTATTGAATATGGACTAATATTTTCCACATTTTCTATTATTTTTGCATAAAAAAATTACTAAATATTCCTGAAGATATACTTTATGAAATATGACAATATTTCTTTTGGCCCCCCTTTAAGGAACAGCCTGTACACGCATGCAAATGCACGTGCGGTGCTGATGCGACCACGTCCATTAGAATTGATCGGCAACATTAATACAAGTTAGTGGTGACATGGTTGAAACTCGTCGAGCTCCGGGTAAGTTCGATCTCTCTAATTCTCTCCTTCTTTAACCGGTAACAAGTTAGCGAAAGCGTCCTTTTCTAACGTTCGCGTGATCTCCGATCTTACGATTCCACAGCGTGCCACGCAGTTTCGAAGCACTCCTCGGCTTAGTCTACGTCGGGACCAGAGCTATCGGCCATCAATGTCTACTTCCGACAAGATACCTTCTCTCCTTTATCTGTACACGAGCAGCAAGGATCGTGAGCAGTCTGCCGAATCACGGATTCAACGACCTGCTTTGCCAACTTCCCTCTACGCTCGCTCGCTTCGAATCAGAGAAAATTAAGCGGCGCTTTTGATACGACTTTCCCTCTATTTCTACTCTTTCGATATTTTATTCCGCGATTATTCGTCAATATACGCTAATTTTCAGAAAAATATTCGATCTCTTACGTGATCGAGGAATAAACTATGAAATGAATATGTTTATGTTAATTGGAAATTTTCAAATTAAGCTTGACACTTGACGATTCAGGGTACACTGCCGAGAATGGAGGCTCGGTATCCGAATGTCACGTGCGTCCGAAGTTCGGGCTGGGTCGGGGAAAGTCGGACGAGATCGGGCGACCGCCCGAGAGATCCGATAGGCGGACATACCTTAGGAGGCTCGCTCGACCACGCCCAATTTTTCCGACCCTACCCGATCCCCAAATCCCGGGTATCCGAACACTTCTAATATTAACCCCTTCCACCTGACCACGATCTATAATTTCACAAGTCAGAAAAAAATGAAAGATACAATTTTGATAAATTTTAAATCTAATTCGTTCCTCCGAGCACTGATAGTTGGGGAGATTTTATGATAAGGATTAAATTATCATCGCGAACCACTGAAAGAAACGATGTTCTATCATTGAATGCCGAGTGAACGTTGAGAAATTACAGTGTTCAGAAATTACATACAATGTGGTAAAATCGGTGTAAGTATCGAAGGTTAAACATAAAGGTTAGGGGGAGTCGCGTTCAGCCGCCCTCAACGTTCAGTAGAAATAATTGAAGAAAGGCTATGATACAGTGGAAAAACCATAATTTCGAGACCGTCATTTTTTATCACCGGTTGTTTACCGAGATCGAAGGTTAGATATGCGGAGTTTGATATATGTACTTGATAGTTGGAACGAGTTTATTAAAAAGAATCCGGTGGGCGTTCCCTGTGGATTGTTTGAATTTATGGTGCAACGAAAGACAAATTTCTTCTTTCAACGAGAAATTTATTTTCGCAACAACATTCTTTCTTCTCAACCAGGAAATAATAATAAAAAACAAAAATATTTTTATTCTAACGAACCATCTTAATTTTCCAATTCTCCTAACCCTTCTATTCTTTGTTTACTTTCTCAAACGCTAAACATACACCGAAACTCTCCACTCTTCCCGACTTCCTCGTAACACCATCGAGACGAAAATTACAGCCCCTCGCGTCGTAAAAGAGGATCGGAGCGAGTCAAAGTACCCGGTTGCTTCGGAAACGGGCGAATAACTCGCGAGGCGATGCTAAACTCGCGAAAATACGACAGCGCGCTTTACCGTTGTCGATCGGTAGAAAGAAAAATCGCGACAGCTCGTCATCCGCGAGAGCGCGACCGCGGTGAACGGTTCAAAGAAACGATCCTGCTCGCGAGGAATGGCACAAAAACATAGTTTGCAGACCGTTACACCGTACCTAACTCATACAACGAGCGAAGGAATCGACGATGTTCAATCAACGTGTACGTAGAGTGTGGCACACGTGTGTCAAGTCACGGCACACCGGAGGACCACACAACCGACGTCGAGGAAGTTGCTTTCTCGGAGTGGTCATGGTAAAGTCGAGAGTAATCGTGGCCGAACGATCTGTCCAGTCAGCTAGATCAAGCGTGGCGGCGATCTTGGCATCTTCAGGGGAACACCATGGTAGATTGCACGACACGCGTTACACACACGTACATTTCTTTTCGGAAAGTTCCTCGATACCTCCCCAAAGGATTTCCGCGAATGATGAAAGGCGAGGACGGGGAAATAAACGAGGAAATTGAAGGGGGAACGATGCGGAACGTGGGTGGACGAGGAACTAATTTAATCTAATTTAAGATACAATCGAAATTCTATAAGAAAATATGAATTTTCTATTTTTTAATTAGAAATTTTGTTAGAATTTTTGTTAGAAGTAGGGACCATAAGGAACCAGAAGGGTACCATCCCGGAGACGAGTCGAAAATAAAGGCCATGGAGAATGCAGCATGGCGCTTATTATAACTCGCCTCTCTTAAAGACCACGTATTATATGTATGTAAGGTAACCGTGCACCCGCAAAAATTACGACTCGGTGAAACGATAAAAGTTTCACGCCGCACATGCACGCGAACCCGGGGCGACACAAGGCTTTTGGGCAACCCAGGCTATTAAACTTAAGGATTGGATACGCCCACCGCAATCATAGTGATTACCGGACGCGTATTACAATGCAAATGCTGGTTAATTCTCACGTGCCCGTGCGCCTCCAAGATCGTTGCGTTAAAACGTTCCTCCTCCTACCTTTTCTTCTGATCCACCTAACCAACGTTATCCTCGTACCTGTGTTTTTCGATGTAAAGAAAAAAAGAAATACACCTTGGGTGGAGGAGAACGAGTTAAAGTAACCGGGGTCACTTTTTCTGGTCGTTCAAAACTTTGTTGGGAATCGCTGCAATTTTTACGGGCAATTAGTTCGAACAGTTTAGTCGTGGCTTTAACTTTCAAAAAATGATGTGGTGTATTACGTTAAATGTTATAAAATTGAATTTTTAATGTAAACGATTAAGTAACAGCAAATAGTAATTAGTATCATTAGACTAATCACACCTGATACCAATAGTAGTATTAAACGTCTGTTATCTAAACCCCATTTCATTATATTTATAATGAAACAGTTACGTCTAATTTGATTCCCATCTTTTGTTTCCCAACATTCATTTTCCTATTAAAAATATAATATCGGCGGATCTGAATGAACGGATAACAAGCCTTTTACCTAACCCGTGACTCTATTCACACCTCAATTAATCCCACACAGGATGAAGATAAAGAACGATCTTGTGTGATAATTTGCCTGCAATTTCGCAGTGTCTAGCCTCGATAAATGATGAATTATACCGATGATACCGTGATTCGTTTTCTTTCGTAATTAGATAATATAAGATAATTAAAAGGAAAATAGAAGGAAGGTAACGTTTAAAGAGTCGTTCCATAAAACTATAGCTTATATCATTCGACGATAATTCGCAATGATTTTCCACAAAATTACTGAAAAATTTTCGATTGGTCAGGAAATTCCGAAACACGTCTGGTTAACGATACTCGTAACTGTGTAATGGTCGGCGTGTAAACAGCGGGGATAGTTACATCGTGTAAGCTTTACAGTTGCATTAAGATGGCTGAATCTCGACACGGACCTACACTGTTCTTAGGAGGCTGGCGTTTTTCTTTTTGCGCTTACCATAACGCCGACTTTTATGATTGAGACTGATGCGGCGATAATAAGCAGCTTTATCGTATAGGAAACATCCGTAAAACAAAAAGAGGGAATTAATGTTGTAAGATAATGCATCCGGACGGGGGATCGATGATCGACATTAATCGATAAGCTCTTAGCGATAAGTTGTACAGAACTGCTGACTTTCATGAACACCTTCCACTTTAATTCCTTTTTTTTTTTCATTTTACTAGGTTTTTTCAAACGATTCAAAGAATTAAATGGAACTTGAAGCTTAGTACGTTCGACGCCATTTTGGTGCACGGAGGGTTACAGCCCCGGAGCTCTACTTTCTAGAGAATCCTTTCTAAGCCTTCCACTTACTATGTCAAAAATATTTTTATTTTAAAATTAATTTTATTTGGAATAAATTTTAATTTTCAAACTAAGGGTATCAACCAAAAGGTCCTTAAAGAAATCTTAATTCGATCCTAAAGATTACTAATAAAATTATATTTGAGAATTTCGCCTCTAATTATTAATTTTAGATCTGCAATTAATACCTAATAGTCATCAAAATGAAAGGATCATAAATTCAACGAAATATGCGCTGATCAAAGTTTCAAAAATAATAAATGAAAGGGTTAAAATATACTAATTAAAAGCACAGTTCAAAACAGTACCGATAATAGTCTCAAAATGCAAGAATGCATTCATCGGCTGACTATAAAAGGTCGCATGCTGGCCCGACTGAAGTATTCCTCGGTAAGGATCGCTCTCGAAGACTTTTAATATCAAGAGGTAAACCGATTCTGGCTAATTATAATGATTTCAAACGAACGACCACGAACTCGGCACGACGTGTTTGCACGGGGACAAGTCGCGTTGTAAACGACGATGTTCAAGGATAGGAAGAAAGAAAATCAACAGTGAGAAAGGAAACCTGGAGAACATTTACGTTGCAATTACACTGGTCGATAGTGTATCTAAATAAAGTTATTACTCGACGTGTCGTTCGAGTTACATTAGCCGAACGAATCACTGTTAGTAGGGTACACTACCCCTCAAAAGTCTGAACTACATTGTGGACACTGGGTCAAACACGATTTTCAAATTGTATAATATATCAATAAATTATAAAAATTGCTGTTTTTTCTGTTTAATATAACCTGGTTAAACCTATCACTTTTAAAAGAAAATTTGTCTAGCTGTCTGGTAGGAACGGGTACGAATCACCAGGCTGCGTAATAACAATCCGATGCTGATGAGCAGAAGGATCTCCTCTCACGCGAGTTTGACCTCGCGATCTCAACTGTTTCCAATGCCACAAGCTATCCGGCTGTTCGATGCCTCCGGGATGCGTCTTTCGGACGTGTCTGCGGAATTTTATGGGAAACTGGTTTGCACTGTCACGTGTACAAATGATACGACGCTTTTTATCCGTTCCTTTTTCTTCTAGAACAGACGAGGAGTCTGTCGGTAACGAGGGAACCGGTGATGCATCCTTTTTTTGGTATTCGCTGATTGGTGCACCAGGGGATTGATATACATTAGCGTTCGTAAGTTTGGAAGAGGTAATCCTTATGATCTCTGCCCCTCGTGAATTCATGCATAGTAAGGTCCAAATTGTTTTTCGACTTTTCAAACGATACATCATTGGCTCGTTTTAATCTCCAGAGGGACGATTTTTGTTCTTTTTGAAGTTAAGTAAATTGTTTATTAAAAGTTTGTGGAATATAAATCAAATTTACATGTAAGTTCAGAGCCACTATATTACAAATTTCAAAAATTACAATATTTCAAAATTTGCTATATAATTTTTCAAAAGTAATAATAATCAAAATTTCTGGAATACTAATTTTCCCAAAAGTCAAAAACTGGACCATTGAATTTGATTCCTTCAGCCTTCTATAGGTTAAAGGGAGAAAATCTGAGAAATGAAAACTAAAACAGGTTCATTTGCCTTTTTCATCCGTAAAACGAGAAACTTTTGGATCTTACTATGTGCATATTCAAGGGAATATATAAGTACGCCGTTGCTCTCGGTATGAATGCAATTTGTAAGAGGTATTCTATGTAGATATTCGAGAAGGAACATATGTAAAGGATTGTATGAAATGTTTGTATGCAAGTAGTAATGTACCTTAAGGTATTACGCTGTTCAAAATAATTGGAGAATCGTGTTTCTGGGCAACTGAGAAGAGTGAATCGAATATTACAGATATAACATGGTTTATTCTATATCTATATTAGATATCACCACTATACGTTTCGTCTTATGGTCCCAATATCATATTATCCATTATTAATAATAATATTTTTATTGGACACCAATTATTGGTGGTAACAGTGATTCATAAAATTATTGAAAAATCTTTAGTTTTATATAACTTCATATTAAACTAAATTAATATTGAAAATTAAATAGTATAGATACATCTGTAATTTATTATTTAATATTATACTGCAGAAGATAAAATTTTCTTCAGCTTTATGTATGTATTTTTAAATAAAAAAGAAATTACTGTTAAATCTAATTATAATTCCACGTTGATTAATTTTATTCTCAGTCAACCTTAAGTGCAATAAATATGAGACACCTTTCTTTAATTAAGTGCATGTTTTCTTAAGTGAACATGCACTCAACTCACATTTAAACGCATTTTTCTTGTAAAGAAAGTTCCGCGGGCAAAAAGCCTGAGCATTTGCGACTCATCGTTCCACGTAAAAATCATCGTCCCTTCAATTGCATTATCAGTTATAAAATACCCTATAACGCAATTTAAAAGAAAAATGATGTCGTCAGAGGCAGACATTTCGCTGCGTCATGCTTATCTCTGAAAATTATTTACTTTGCATTGACACTTCAACTTTTTTGCAGCATCACTGTCAACGTTAAAAAATTTTCTTCCCGAAGAAAATTATATTATTTTCATTCTGTTGTACCATTAATTCAAGGAATTTTTCATGATAATTAATAAATGACGACTGAACGTTTCATTAATCTCCAAATTAAATATTAAAAATCATTCTGGACTTCAAAAACGTTTTATGCAAAATGGTGATTATACGAGTTAACCCTGTCACAAAATGGCGTCCAGTTTTTGATAGACCTAACCTAATCTTAACCAAGGGATAACGAAAGGTACTCTAAGTCGGAGAGGACTGTAGAAAACCTCCCACACAGGTGCAACTATTTGCCAAGGAGGGAAAGAAATTCCTCGACGAAGAAGTGGAGGGAAGTTGCATGACGCGGAGAAAAATGTTGACCCGTGGAATTTTTGGCCAGGCCAATTGGCACGCTCGTTCAAGTTCGCCGATTGCATATTCGGTGTCGAAACGTCTCTTACGTATCAAAGTATCGAGGAACCAGTTTCGTTCTCGTTTGCACTTTCATCGTCGATTTCGGCTGGCCCGGATACAAGGCTCCGGTCCCTCCATATCCCCCTTCCTGTACCCTCCCTTCCATACCAGGTAAAAACTGGTTAACCCACGCCTCGTGCAAAATCCCCGAGGGCTGTAGGTGTCGTTGCCACTTGACGTGCATACAGCATCGTGTGTGACGTAAGTCTTCGGGGTCGTGTCCGTGTCGTCGTCATCGAGCAGTAACCTTGAAAAGTTCATCCCCGCCCATACGAACGATTCCAACTACTGGCCGAATCTCCCGAATGCCACCTCACGAAGATGCGTTCACCGGCTAAGCTCTTTGCGTGATTACTCGACGTGTGGGTCTTTTTCGATCGTCATCGCGGCAGCCTTCGCGAGAACGATGAGAAAGTTTATTCGTTTGCGCAACTCGATTGTACGATCATTTTCATGCGGCTTATTCGACAAGGAAAAATAAATCAACGGATAACAAAACAAAGAATATTTGTGTGGGTGTGTTATATATGCTTCTAGAGGTTCCAAGATTCTAAGGTTCGAACAGTCTAAAATGGATTCTAAGATTCTAAGACTCGAAGTTCCAAAGTTTCCAAATTTTGAGATACTAAAAGTCCAAAGGGCCAAAATTGCCAAATTACCAAATTTCCAAATTTCTAAATTGCCAAATTCCCATATTCCCAATAGCTAAATTGCCAAACTGCCAAATTTCCAAATTTCTAAATTGCCAAATTCCCATATTCCCAATAGCTAAATTGCCAAATTGCCAAAGTGCCGAATTGCCAAATTTCTAAATTGGTAAATTGCTAAATTGCCAAATTGCCAAATCTCCAAAACTCAATTCCAAAATTTTGATAAAGCAAAATGAAATTTGTTGTAATTAATACTTTTTAACATTACTCGTGACACGATACAATCACACTGGAATTCGGCCCAAAAATTACAAGCTCGTTACGTGGATCTTATCTGGACAACGTACGGTACAGTTCGCCGTGTATGACGTGATTCAATTCGAGTTTAAAAGGATTCCCTGCACGCGACCAGGAAAAACGAGCTGCTCTAATTAAGTCGGCGATCACGTTTCGACGCGAGACTTTAAGCAATCTGGGTCACTCGGCGAAAGTGTTAATTAACAGTACGTTTTCAAGAACGTATATATACGCCCTTTGTAGAAAAAAGGATCAGTGACATTTTCACTTTTCTTCCCTTCGGGTCAATGACCTTTAATCATCGAGGTTATTATCCTCTGCTAAAATTCGATTTAATTTTCTCTGGTCCAAACCACTTCTCTGAAGATAATTTAAAGAAATTCTTCATAAAAATTATTTTCGCATTAAGATTGCCAGTTAAAAGAGATAATTGGTTAAATTCATTCTTGGAAAAGCATCCCCGAAGATGAATCTCTAATTACATATTTGAATTTCTGTAGTTTTGAATTTATTTTCCATTCTGCCTAATATGTAAATAAGGAAATTCTGTAAAAAACCAAAAAGAAGTTCAAACGTTATAAATAAAAATTGCTGTTTTTCTTCTGAACACGTTTCTATAAAATAAGTAGGTATGTTTTATTCTCAGCTTAATAGCAATGAAAGGGGAAAAGGAAATAAAAGAACTTCTTTTCAGTGTGCTGAGCACGCAACGATATGAATTTCGATGAATCTCAAGTAACAAAGGCGCTGTATGGATCAACAATCACGACGAGGCACGGTGATTTTTTTAAATATTTATCGTTTTAAATGACATCAGCCCCGCAGGCTGATTAGCCGGCATGCTGTTTTACCGTGACAAATCGCATTCGAATGCAGAGTATCACGCGATGCTTTAAATTAGCATAAAATCATGGTAGCACATGCCAATTTCAACTCTGAAATTGCCCACGTCCCTTCTACCACTGCATCACTTTTGTTTCTCGACTAATTAAAATTCAATCGGTGTCGACTGTCTCTTCGTGCTACTTGCAACGGATTAATTTTTCGTACCACACGAAATGTGCAACAGGTCTCAAAGAAAGATAATATCACTTGAAAGAAGATAACGAAGTGCTTACAGTAATTATTTCAATAATTATTTATTCATCAGAAAAATATTTTTCTTCTTTAATACTTAATTTGAAAAAATAAAAAGAGAACCTTCAGTGGTTTTAAAATAACAGAAAATAGAAAATAATGGAAAAATTATTGACACCAAAAAGAAAGGTATAAAAGATAAGTCTTTTCTGAACTTCACTATTGGAAATATGTTATTCTTTTCAGACGATAAGATCTTTCTTTTAATCTCACAAAGGCTTTCTTCAGCACCCGCATTCTTTGATTGTATCAATCAGACTGTAGAACGACACAACCCACATTCAACTTCCTTTCTTGTATCGAAAGAATAAGGCGAACAATCAATTTTGATTGACCATTTGAAAAGTGTTCATATTCATAATGAATAGATTTTATTGTGATAAATTGTGACAGCTTGCTCTTGACATTACTCACTTTGCCAGACATTTTTCAGAGTTTTATATATTGAAGAATATTATCTAAAAAAATAGTTCAAAATTTCGATAATGAAAATGGAAATGAAATTTAAATTATCACTATCTTCACCATAATTATCTCATAAATGAGTTAAAAATTTTTGATTACACCTAATTGCTATCATAATAATTTTAAGTTAAATTTTTCTCATTTTCTAAAATTTTTGAAAATCTTCTGGTATTTATTTAAGAAAAGATTTTGATTTCTCAATGGAAATCAACTGACCCTTCTAACCCCCCTCTCCCTTTAACAAAACTACTGGTCTCAACGGTCTAAGGGTTAAGACGGTTGCAGGAAAACCAGGTGTTCCATCAAAAGAATTTAATGTCCTGCTCGAGAGACGTTCACGTGGGCGCATAAAAAAATAAAATTTTTGCGAGCAGCATGTGCTGTCGTATGTCGAAAGGGATTTTACGAGCGCAACGACCTGTCCAACGAAACCTGCTTTATGTAGCAGCTTTGAACGATAAGCTTCTCGCTACCGTTTCGTCTTATCGGCTTCGCATGGTATTCCAGTCCTATGGTACCGTTTTCTTTCACATTTGCATGGAACCATTTTAAATAATAAGTTTCTCGAGACTTATAAAATGAACCTTTGTAACTTTATCTTTCGTCAGGACCGTAAGTAACATTCAACCACTAAAGGATATTAGATTCGCACGAAAGGTCTGTCGTCTATTAAGTATTTTTCCATTATTAAATAAAAAATTAATTCAAAACACTCTCATCTTAATATTTAAAATACTTATCAAACATTTATTTAGAATTCTGGAATTTTGGAGATCTAAAATCTTTAAATTCATTAATTTTTTAATTTTTTAATTGAAGCATTTTAAAATCTTAGAATCTCAAAATTTTAGAATGAGAAAGGTACCAATCTAAATTTTGGAAAGATCAGATCCCTTTGGCCCCTACCTAATTACACCAATGCAAATAATTATCACAAAAACGCGAAGATGGACCAATCTTAAAACCCTCCTAATTTGATTAATTTCATAAGAAAATTTCTCGGAAATACTTTTGAACGACAGTGTACATAAATTAATGCAGCGAGATTTAAAATCAGCGATACCATCAAACCGACAAAACGAGCTGTATAATAAACTATAATTATTCAATTGGACCACTTTGCGCCTGTTAATACGTACGAGCTGGTATAAAAACTTCGAACCGATATCTCACGCGTGATCTCCACGCGAACACGATCGAATTTACCCTGGCTAAGAGAGCATCATCGTCATTTTATTCGATGCAACCGAGTGTCATGCACCGTGCCAAGGCGCGGTCGCCACTTTAGCATGACACTAATGAGCGGACCGACCAGTCACGCTGTAATTGGTTAGTTAGCACATTTATTTCATATGAAACGCCGAATGAAAAATGCGAAGCGCGTGCGTCCTAATTGGAGGACGTGCCATTCTCGGCGCGAATCGTGAACAGATCGGTCTGCACGATATCGGATCGTTGACACCGTTGACCGAATAACGTTGCCCTTAAGGGGTTGGAATATCATTAGCCAGCCGAAAATGATAGGTTTCATTTTAATTTAACCTTCCTAACATATCTCAGAAATAATTGCACGAAATATTCCTCAGGTTGGTTCAACACCACGAAGAAATATTAAGTCTCTATCTCTGGAAACAAAGGGTGGCGGTTCAAAGGACAAACGCGTGAAATAATTGTTTCGCTCTATTACGATTCTTCGTCTGGAACCTTGAAGACCATAAAAGTCCTTAATCGCGCATTCTGCATCATCATTCCACTTTCCATCCTCTCAACTCTCGTTCTCCCTTTCTTTCCATCTGAATGCAGCCGCGGCCGCATTCAGCCGGCATCGTCTTCAGACAGAAAACAGCGAAGCCGCCGCACCCTGGTTTCACCCAGGGTAATAATAATTGTTTGCGCGCTTACATCTAAAATGGCGTCCTTGTCCTTGCAAGGCTACGCTCTCGCCACCTCGGCTCCGCTTATTTCCAACGATCCCCAGCAGCCGACACACACCGTGGGAAGATCGGTGCCTAGGGTCCGCGATGGACCCTCCGGCTTGCCTTGACTGATCCTTTCCACAGATTAGTCGCAATCTCGCGTACCCGCTAAACGCGACCGCGGTAAATATAGAATTAAATGAACCGAGACATTGCTACCGACGGTATTAATAAACCCCGCGTTTCAGGGATATCCTCGACACGGTTTGCTGCCGTGACCCGAGGAACTTTGTGTTTCACAAAGTGCATGCTACCATGTTTGAATTATTAAAAAGGGGGATTGGGTGTCGAAGATGAGTCGAAATAACTGATCTTTGTCAAATTCTGTCGTCTATTTAACCCTTTCACTAGGGCTGAATTAAAATTTCTGGGACCCGAGGGTAACATTGAGGGCTCCTTTGGTTAACCAACTTGAAGAATTAAAATTTATTCTGAATTTAATTGTGAAGAAAAAAGGCAATAGTAAAAAATTTTCAATTAGTATTTTTCGATACAGTAAATGGAAGGGTTAGAAAGGGCCCTTAGGCCTCCCCTTGATTCAATGCTGCCTGCAGGTAATTGAGGGTGACTATAGTCATCTAATGCAAAGGATTTACATTTTGAAAGAATAAAATAGAAATTTAAGTTTCGGTTCACAATAAAAGGGTTAAAGTGAGCGTCATGTCCAGGTATTTTGAAACACCCTGTATGACAATAAGCATATGCATTCTGGTGCATAGCAACCGATGTATAATCAGAATAAAAATAAAAAGAAACGTGATACACCGGATTCTACAAAACCTGATATTACACACGGTGAATTCCGAATAATAAAGCGATATTTCATCGTTGATTTTATTCAAGAAATTTCTTTCAAACGTTTCAATCTATTTTTTTTTCTTTTCTCTTTTTCGTTCACTCCCCACCGTACAATCTGCAACATTGAAAACCACTTGAAACAATATAAATGACTGTTTTACCGTCAGTGGCGCGGTCTCCACATTGAAACACACGTGTTATGCGGTACCTTCTCAGATATAACGACCACGATACGGTCTCAATAGTCCAGATTTCTTGGCTACGCCCAAGGAAGCTTGTCCAACAAGCCATAAAGAAGTGTAACGGCCAAATAAATGCTACTATAATGCATTTCGAGGATACAGGATGCCAACGACTTTGTTACTCGTAAATGTTTATCAAGATGAGCTGTCCTGCCTTTGCCTGCGCCATTAACAACACAGTTTCAACGCTTTGAATATCGCGGCTGATCGCTAAACATTTGAATGTTTCTCTGAAATAGTACCAATCGTCAAGAAGATTCATTGAAAAATAGAAATTATATTTATGATTAATATCCGAGTTGCTTTTTCCGAAAATTGGGGCAGAGCCTCGGGTCTGGTTAGATAATGATCAGGTAGTGATTCGAGCCCTGGGTTGATATTCAGGCCCCAAAATTAAAGGCACCCGAACAAATTTTTGGGATTCTGATCGAACTCTAAAGAAATTCCCAACTCGCCCTCGACCCAAATTTTTGGCTACTCACACCCCTAGTCGTTACGAATGTTTATTAAGCTCCACTCTTAAAGTCTAAGTAACGACTCGCATCCTATTAGACCTGATGTCATCCTGTGATCGTAAAATCCAAAAAAAGAGAAGTCCTTCTTCGAAACCTTACCCGTTTGCCTTTAGTTTCGCAAGGAAAGATTTTGTCATGCACTTTTACAACCTACATTTCCAACTGTGGAATTCGAAGCCTACTTTTCCAGAAAGAAAATTCATTCTATTCTTTATATTTGATCGCAATCTTTTCAAGCCATATCCTTGAGACTCTAATTGTGAAACACCAGCCAAAGAATTCATAAATTTACCCGGATACGACACGAACCCCTAATCAGTCCGTTTGTTTCATAATCAATCTTATCTGGTGATGTTCAAAGATTTAATAATTCTCTCCGTGTTCGTCAACGAACGCACAATAATTTCGTGCCTGAATGTGGCAACGAGCTTACCGTGCTGTGTATCTTTGTTAACAACGCGAAGACATACGCAATCGTCGAACAAAAGAGTGTGATTCCCGTGAAAAAGGAAGGAAAAAAAAGAAAGAAAAGGAGGTATCGCGAAATAATCGTGTGAACACGTATCACTGGCTACGATATGATGCAACCTCTGGTACACACTGGTTGTTCTCGCAAGGATTTCTTCGACAATGAAACTCAAGGTCGTTCCACTTTCCAAGCTTCCCAGGAACCATAGCCGTTTCCTTCGTCATTTTTATTATCTCACGTGCGCATCGTTCAGCCGAGGATGAGGTGAATAAAATGATATAATTAAATGTACATTTCGCGAAAAACGAGGCACGTACCATTTCCCCTTTAACGTCCGCAGATAACTGTATAAGGAAAGGTATTACGGCTACGAGTTTTATGGCGAACCTCGAGTTTTACTTTGGAACGATCTTTTGTAAGGATCGCGATGCCTCACCGATGCGTATTTTGTTTACGAGATTTACTTTTTAAGGAGCCACCGTTATATCGTTGAGAGGAAAGGGAAGAAAATGAGATATTTTTGGTAAAATGGTCGATTTCGAAAAGCATCAGAAGTCTGACAGGAATTGATGACATAAAAGTATCACAAAATCATGCTTGTGATACATCGAATTAATGGTAAAAGTTTAAAGAAAATAGCTGCATAAAGGTATCCTCGATATTCCTAATACAAAATGGCCGGCTGCGATTTGCAGCGAACAATGACCAATTTCGAAACGTACCATTTCTAACAAAATTTGATGACTCGAAATAACACTTATGATATATCAATTTGAAGCTTAAAATATACTGAAAATGACTACACAAACGTTCCATCGATATTCTAAATCCAAATTATTTTGTTCCCCATTGGAATGAAGAAATTTCTTAGCAAAATTACAAATAAAGAATATACTACTATTACTACAGTTATATCACTGCAAATTGCTGGAGGCCGAGCTATTATTTCACGCTTGTGTAGCCGCGAAATTGAAGTGAAATCTACAATTGGAACAAAGAGTGGAACAAATAAGACCCTGGACTATTAGCAGAATGCGGATGTTTATGCAATTACACCGAATCAAAATATTTACAGTACACTATCTGCCATTAAAAAAACAAATCGAATCGTTTTACCAATGCAAAATTACCAAGAACAGACACAAAGGTACGTTCGATTTCTGCGAAGGTAATTCATCAGCAACGAATGGTATCGGTTCGCTTGTACCCTGTCAAACTGTTGATACTTGTAACCAGAGACGTGTACACGCAGGCAACTTCACTTACCACACCCGATTACGTTGCTAGAGAAACTATTAAAGGCGGTTCGCTTCTGTCAGGACAGTTCCTCGAACACAATAAGAGTCCAATTGAATAAGCCCACGTCCTCGTAGGTCGGACGTCGAGTACAGCCACGTTATTCTGTTAGCCTGGACAGAGTCTCGGGCAAAAGGCTTCAACATCACCGCTGCCAGTCCACCGACAGTGCTGACGATCGTTGTGGTAGAAGCAACACGATTACAACCGGTCGAGAGAGTGTTAGTGAGGACTGTGGGTCTCTTACGCTTGCCTCAGTCACGCCGGGCGTCAGTGACTTCGCGTCCGCCGGTTCGATCGGTTCTCCTTCGAAACCCCATGGAACCCTCCGTGAAAAGTGTCCATTACCAACGAAACCAGTGATCTCTAAGAAAATCCAAAGATTTTCTCCGATACCTCGAAATCTATCCCATTCTAAAAATCTTCAAATTCGAAAACTCGAAAGGTGGACTCTGTTTTCGAGTACCAGGATGCACATACCCGGTTACCAAAGAGTCCGAGGGTGAGAGACCGGTAACGTAGCGATAAAAGAGGGATCACCTAGGGCCACGTGAGGAGTTATGTTAAATCATAAACACCACGGGAGATAGTAGTGCTGTTCGGGAAGAAAGAAGAGATAGGAGTTCGTAGATGTATCATGGATGTTCTGTGATCGTTTCGGCTGAGTTAATCGTCAGCTGTTCGGAGGAATGATGCAAGGTTCATTGGGAATCATCGTCCGGAAAAGGGAGATGATTTGCTGCTATGACACGTCGAAGGTGGACCGTTTTCGAAACACGCGAAAACATTCGAGAAATGAATTTCCACGGTTTTGATTCAAGGAATCGATCGTAGTCATTGATCTCACTGCGCGCTGTTGCTCAGCGGTAACAGTCAGTGTACAGTGAATGAATTCAATGATCCTTGGAAATCGATTTTCAGATATAATTTCGATCGATACTCTGGTTCGGTGCTTACTTTGCTACGTTCAGTGGAAAGTGACATAAGATAAGAAAGTACCTGAAACCTGTTGCTAATTGAGCGACGAGTATCCGTCGAGGTGGTGCTAACAGGCGGATGTCGTTCGGATAAAAATGCCGTCAAAAGTAAACGCGAGATTCGTTATTTCGTGGCTGAGATTGAACGACGCGTCGCTCTGGAAAGTTCTAAAGAAACGTTTCAAATAAATGTTTGATTGCGATGAAACGCGTCGCTGAGTGGCGGGAAAGAAACGGAAGATCTCGTTTCCGATCGAGTTGAGGAGAAAGAAGAAATAAGTAAAAGTGTAGGAAATAGTGAAAGAGAACAATGTCGTCGAACGGTGAATTTTCGACGATGTCGAGCGAGGAGGTGCCTTCGTTGCCGAAATCCCTGCCCAGCTCGAGGGAGGCGACAGCCGAGGGCAGTTCCGGTTCCAGCGGCAGTTATATGCCCCTTCGAGAGTTCCTGGATCGATTCTCCTTGCCGAGAGTCGTCAGACTCGAAGGTACCGGCGGCAGACCGGTGTTGCTGTACAAACAGCAACAAAAATCGCTTCGAGTTACCGCGACCTTATTGATACATCGTTATCGGCACGATGTCAAAGTTGGACCGGAAATAGTCATTCCAGAGGGCTATCCGGGTAAGTTTCTATCAAAAATTTCTCTAACGGAAAGAGTACACGTGTACCAGAAAATTGAAATTGGAGTTAAATTCTGAAGCGAGTTCGAGTCCTAAAGTTAAGGGTAGATGCTGCAGAAAATTTGTGCTGGAATTTTCAGTCACCCTCTATTTAATAATAAATTGATAAAATCCTAGGCCAATGCTAAAATGATTTGCATGAAAAACAAATATAGGTATCCTTCACTTTCTTAAGTTATTACCATGATAATAACTTATTCAAATAATTTCTAACCAGGTCCACCCTGGCCCCTACCTAGTTACGCCAATGCCACCAAACCATTCTACTTCCTCCGGCATATTACGAAACCTTTCCATGGCAAAACCGTCGAGTTTCCACTTGATTTCACAGAACCAGTTCAATGCAACACCTTATCCAGTTTCACCAACTTCCTATTCGTCATTCAGCACACGACACGTAAAAAGGACCAACAAAGAGTGTACGTCCTATCTATCGGATTTTTGACTCGAACGGATTATATCAGAATGATTGTAGAACCTGTTCGCCCGAGCGAAAAAAAACAGAAAGGGGTGGAAGGAAAACGAAAAGCGCAACAGGGTTGCTTGTAATTGACAGTGAACCATAATCGCCGACAACCAGCGGTTAACTTTTAATGGGCCCGGTATCCGGTTGATATTTTCAGGAAAACGTAAATTATGCTCGGCTAAGCAAACGGGAACGGTTGTGATAACCAGCTTAGATCACTGAAACAGGTTATACGCTCGACGAAAGAGCGTCGACGTTTTAAAAAAATCGTTCCAAGTGCAACGAAAACGCATTATCAGACCGCGCGACCCTCGATGCAGTTTCAATCGTAAACCACTTTGAAGGAATAAGTTGCTAAACTGGCCACGACCACGGTCAACGTCGACCTCGGCACAAAGATATCTTCTCTGTTGCATTTCTGACATTTAACAGGGAAATTACGAGGTCGTAAAACGGGATAATAGAAAACTATTAGATCGAATGGACGAGATTAAAGCAGAGGAAATTCAAGATCCAACCTGGGTTTAGTCCCTGCCAGCTGTCCTTTAAGGACGCCGAGTTTCCGGAAAATATGACCCATGGTCTCCATGGGGTACAGTGTCGAGAATGGAGATCATAGGAAAAATGGCAATGTAGACAGAGGGACTGGGATTTAAATTTTTATTGGGAGATTAGTGAGATAGAGAAAGAAAACCTTATCACTAATATCACTGTATACCATATTCGGTATACCATATCTTCCAGAAACTCGGTGCCTTTAAAGGATAATTAAGAAAAGTGTCAATGTAGGATAAGGAAACCCTACTACTGAGAGCTGAGATGAATCCTCCACCCCCTACATCGCTGTTATCCCTAAGGAAATCTATCCTGCCTTATACCGTATGCATACCTCGTCAACTTTCGATGCTACTAGCGACGTGGTTGATCAGACCAGTAGTCCTCGTTCTACTCGGTTCATCTAATGAAAACGTTGCGGACGTTGAGTGGGCATGTGGTGGTTAACATGTCTGCCTCTTACTCAAGTTGCGACACGGCAGCGTTATTGAAGCAACGCCTAACGGATCAACCTGCTCATTTGATCGGCCCCGACGAAAGGAGGTCGCAACGGGGCTGACGTCAAGCGCAAAAAACCTGTTACAAATTTTGTTTTTATGGATGTTTTTACGGGGAGATGGTTGATTCATCGGGGTAAAATTCTCTGCTCGAACCGATTGCGACATTTTTCATTTTCTCTTTTTTCTTTTTTTTTTATATTATACTCAATCAAGCCTACGCATCCACGTTTACGCGAACGAACAGTGAATGAATCATTGTTTCAAGATATCGTAATGATGAAGAGTACACGGCGGGTACTTGACTGACCTTTCCGTCTCGGATTGACGTTGATCTACGATGCAAAGCGTACTTGGTAAGAGATGATTAAAATCATTTGAGAGATTGATTTTGTTCTGGCGTGAAGTTTCTACTTAAGAAACGAAGAAACGAAACGCAATGGAATTAGATTCTAGCATGATGTAATTCCGGTTATGATTCTTTGCGCGTAATTGGAAAGTCGAATTTCTAATTGAAATTAAAATATCAATTGTTTGGAAAAAAATTGTTATACAGAGAATATCGTAAATCATTTGAAGGGACGATCTTTATCGTCAACAATAAGGATGATAAGTTTGTAGAATCTACAGTTGGAGACAAGTTGGCCCGCTCCAATTTATCGTAGCATAGTTTTACAGCTTGCTCGTAAATACAGATAGGATTTGTGTCGGCCGATGGAGCTTATATCGAACGGGCACTAACAATAAATTCACTAAGGAAACATTATTTAACGCCTACGAATTCTCTATAAGTAGGGAACAATTCACGATGAGCCTCGTAAAGGTGATAAAAACCTGACCCATGCCCACGTGACAATCCATTTACTGTTCTGGGATCTCTTAACACCTTTTAGGAGAGATTCTAGTCTGAATGGTTCGAATTTTTCTAGAATTTTTACAAGTATTTTCATATCCATCAGCCTTTGCTAATTTTTTTGCAAAAAGGCGACAAAATTTTCACCTATATCTATTAATTATTTCGAGAAGAACCCAAACCAAAAATATTTATAAAGAAAATAAAATTGAATTGTTTCAATAATTCGTATGAAACTTTTCTTCTTAACTGTACCATTTGCACGAACGACAATCTACAGCACGTGTATCGTCCAGAGGGAGAAGTTAGTCGGTGTAAATGTAAGAAAAAAAAATCCTGTGAAATTGATTTCCCCGTATTTCGTTCTAAACGATCCGGCCAGAAGCTGTTTTCTTCGCGAGATCACGAACGACAGGATAGAAAATCGCGTTTCCTTATACCCAGGTGGCTTCATTAGGTGAATCGATCCCGCGTCAGGCCAATCAGCCAGCAAGGACTCTTTGTGATTCGAGTGCAACAAGAAATTCTCAGGTGCCACGACGAACCTGCGAGCGCAGATCTCGATCCTGACTAACTGTACGAACGGCCACTTTTCCTTCTGCGTCATCGTGGAATTTCAACCGGCACCGTCGATTCCGTTTCAAGCGGACACTTTCGTCACTCGACTAATCCCATTTGTCCGACACACGTGCATGAAATACGCGATCGTTGCTCATTGCCGATCCGATCGAATCCGATTACTATTCGTTACCTGGCTAGGTGATTCCTTCTCAAAGATTTACAACCGGAACATTACTAATTAGAGTAATTATAATATTCTTTCGTGTTAGGTGTGGATCTTCCACTAAATCTAAATTTTTTAATTAAAGAAAAATTAATAATTCAATTCATGTCGAAAGTAGAAACTAAAAATAGTACGAGACTTCAAAAAATTTTCAAAATTTTCAATTGTAGAGATTATTGTAAAAATAATGTTAGATTTTGGAAATTATAATCCAGGTCAGAAACAAATCGTATCTTTCGTATTCCAATTATTCTGCAAACTTGCCAAGCCCACGAAGCTTACAATTTTCGGATTAAGCACCGACACACCCCACGAAGGGGCGTAGAAGGAAAGGCGGTAAAAAGGGCTGCAAGAAATAATCTACAACAAGGTGTACTCCGCGTTTGCCATAAATCATCGTAATCAGCTTACGACAGCGCGCAAAAAGAAGATCTCAGCATTCTTTTTTTCCCCCCTGAGTGAATCTCTCTTTTTCCACTGACGACACATAGATAACCGGAGGAACGAAATGAAGACATTCGAGGGGAAGAAAAAACGTGCATCGCGGATTCCAGACGTATCCTATCACTACTTGAAGTGCATCAAACACCGGAAACATCCCGGAGGATCGTTGCTGCGTCTAGAAGATACCTACTTATGAAATTGTAATGCCGAGTGGTTGAACGACCGATCAACAGGAACGAGAAATGGATACATCCATTTTAATTTTATCGGAACAGAGATGAACGTCGAGGGAATTTCTTGGAAGCAATGAAAGCAGGAGCACAGTTATAATTGTGTGATAAGGGAAATCGACAAATTATTTTGTCTTAATGGTTTTTAAAACAATTCCTTACTCGATTCGAATATTGGGTACCAGAAATTTTCGAGTTCTCGAAGACCCAACCTAAATAATTCTGATTCAATCCGACCCGATATTTTTGGGTCCTCCACTAATTTATTTGGGTCACAATGCATCGCATCCCCCCGAAGGATTACCCTGAAAAGAAACAACCGGTGTACGTCGAAGGAGGCCACTATTCAAGAGCGTTGGGTCGCTCTTCAAATCGGTAGTAAGAAGAAATGGAATCTACGTGGAGGGAACTTGAACCTTCAACCGGGATAAAATTACTAGGGAAGATTCAACCGTGCATCCGATTCCAGGGACTGATAGGGACGATGGACGATATCGCACAAATCACCGGCTCACTTAACTACTATTCGTGCAAACCCTCGGCTACGAGTCCGTGGCTCCAGTTTACAGTAATTTATTAGGCGTGTAAACCTCCAGCTCCTTGCCGGGGTCGATGGCCTCGTCCCTCTCATCAGGAGACCTTCGGCTCCTTACTCATTTTTTTCTTTTCTTACTCCGTCTGTTCGCGACGTTGCTGAAATGTTCTCGACGAAGAATGCTCGGCTCCGTGAAACTTCTTTTTGCCGGCTGAAAATGATCGACTGCCCTCGTGTCGTGAAATTTACATCCCACCGAGAGAACTCGTCACGTTTATTATCGAAAGATCGAGCCACGGTGTCTGCCTGCCTCTACCGAGGTCCATTTGTAATTTTTCTTGCCAAGGTTTGCGTAAAATGTGAAATTTGTGCACGTCAACTTTTGCCAGAATTACAATTTGAATTTAATTACGAAACCTGTCAAGCTTTCATTTTCAAAATTCTATTTTAAATTTTGAATAACATTTTTATTTTGATGAACCTATGTATAGAAAATTTTTCTATGCGACGTGAAACACGTGTCATCCTAAGCATAGTTATTCAAGTGGAATCATTAGAGGGAAAAAATTCACTGTTACAACATGCAAAAATGATCCCCGAAGGCTTTGTCAGTTACTAAACCAAGTTAGAAGTGTAAAGGAAAGTCCTACGACCACAAGTCACGCTAATTTAATCTGTCCACCACAAACGCTACTGGCCTGTAAGCTCTACGGTCTACTGCTTTGTTCGCTTCGCTGCAAATCATAATGCTTTTATCTATGACAATGGTCCAACAGTACAATTGAGAATCCGAAAGGGAGAACAAGCTGGCTGATTAGGACTAATTTTAGAATAGAAATTTGAATTTCTAATAGAGAATGTTTAACTTTCCAAACGAGAAAATTCAGCAATAATAAAATATTTTAAGTTTGTAATTAAATAAATTGAACAGCAAATTTTTGCGACCACGAAATTGCAAAAATTGTTTCAAAGGAATTTCTTCAGACAAACTATATCCAATTTATCCTTATTTTTTAATGGATCTATACAAAGCTAAAGTATTTCGTTGGACCTGCCTTCAGAAATGATTGGTCCATCTTGGTTTTTAAATAACAGTCATTACACGATGGATATATCCTTCTATAGACGTCGAGGAACTAGAAAATGATCGGAAGACCAATTCTGATTTCTATAAAAGGTACCTTCGAACCAATAAACGTGCCAAAAATTCTTCTGTTCTTTTGTACGTTGTTCCTTCTTCATCCATCATGTTCCGATCATTAAGATACAATCATTAATACTATTATCTCTCGTTTTTCTTTTTTCTTATCATCGAAGAGATTCCTCATTTTCGAAGGTCTCTAATGGCACGTTTACAACAAGGGGAATATTTCTTGCCAACGATGCTCGCCGACCGTGAAGTTACGAAATATATCAACGTGTTTCTGTACCTTGAAACAACGTTTATCGTCCGATCAAAATAATTATCATCGTCGATGTTTTACAATCGTTTGTGAAAATTGCGTGCGAACGCGTTATCAGGATCTCGCGTAATTAGAAAGTCATTCGACGAGGAAATCGTTAATTTGTTTGCACAATTTGAGAAGCTTCGGAATATTTTATTTTCCCTGTAACCGAGGTACTTTTCTCTTTCCATTTTTAATCAAAAATTTTATTTTAATTCCAACGTTCCGTAAGAACGTCGTTCGAATAATTTCCACAACACTTTTCGCGATAAACGCGTATCTAGAAGCTGAATACCAGAAATTGCAACGACACCATGAACCAACGCTGGATCACCGTGAAAGCATTCCGCCGCTAGAGCAAGCTGAGGACATTTAAAAGTCCCACAACCCAAAGAGAAGATAACATCTGGAGTTGCACGGGCCATTGTCCATTTCATTGAAAGGGGAGGCCTCCTTTCACGGGCCACAGAAAAATCTGAATCAGAATTAATTCTTGAGGAACGTTACAATGTGACGTGGGCCTTGTAGGCGCACCTGGATCACGCGAACATCTGGTTCCTTCGAAGGGTAACAACCTTAAGCATGGTTCCTCTCTGATCTTTCGAGACCATTTACAGTTTCTAGACGAATAGAGAGATGCTTGTATAGCACCGCTCTATTCAACGCCCCTGTCATGAAAGTTAAACCTGGACACGTGCTACGGAATGGCTTTGCAAAACGTGTTCCAGTTTATCAATGCATCGCTGAAGAAATGAGACATTGAAACGTGATGAAAAGCAACAGTGACAAGGAAAGTTTGGCAACTCGTAAATAGAAAAAGAATAATTTAGAAGATATTAACAATCAAAATTAATGACCCCTTATATTGTAAAACAACACATTCTTATATACAAAGGGTTACCCTGCGGTTATATATATGACTGCAAATCTTAGGGTCTTCGGTTCAAATCCCGATTCCTAATTTTTTTTTTTTTTAATTTACTTGTACAAAGGTCGAAATATTATAAATTTAAAATTGTTATAAAATTTGGATAATAAAAATAATTTACATAATGCACCATAATATTGCAATATTTAAATTAAACAATTCATAATTAGACTCTTATTAATTATTTGCTTGATCAACACGTTCCTAAGATGTGCGTGTTAAGTTCAAACGTTCCGGAAATAATCTCTCCAATTAATGAATGCGGAAAATAACTGAACAAAAACCGAACCATTATCGTGTGCCCGACTGACAATGACTTTGATGCACTTCACTTGCGCAGTCCTTTCTCAGACCGTGCAACGTCTTCTGAATAATTAATCGAAAAAGCATGTAATTACATCGGTAATGGGGCAATTTCGTGATGGCATACCCTAATTAGACGTGAAGGAAGTCGATTCATGGAAAGGAATTACAACCTGCTACCGGGTTCACGCGACTCTCTTTTTTTCCCCTCGTTCAAACAGGCTTTTCAATGGGCTTTTCCAACGGATACGACAATCTCTTCGATTGCAATCTGAATGCACCGAGCAAGTTGTGTTAACTATGTCGGATGCGGGCGTGGAAATGGAAAGTGGAGGAAGAACGCTTGTGTAATTTCTTTCCTGATTACGAGGACTATGCGTTTGCAACGTTTCTTTTCCGGACTACATGGTCTCGAGCATCCTGTATCTATTATTCCAATTGCAAGTGAGGAAAATCACACTAGATTTGAAATGAACAACTTCATCTTTATAGTAAGGTAAAGGTAACTCGTGCACCCTTAACATAAAATACCAAAATGAACTGATAATGTTCGAATTGGGATTTTAACAAAACCTATCCTAAAAAGCTGAAGGAATTCCTGAATAAAAAGAAATCTCAACTTCTGATCGAAATGCATTCTCCGTGTACCGGTATCCGTATCAAAAACAAAGTCCACAGCTATCCTGGCAAATAGAAAGAGAAAAGATGGTTCGAGGATTTAGGCCTCTCCGCGGCTAGGATCGGCTGGAAGAATCATTGCATTCCAGGGCAAACGATCAGCTCTCACGCGGGCACGCACGCACGGTCCTTAAAGGCCGGATTCGAAGCGCAGCATGCGTGCATTCGCATCGGGGCGGCATTCTTAAATCAATTAGCGACGACCAAAAGAACCAGCCGACCTTCGATCAGCCGACCACTCTCGACTACCGTGTCCCCGTTGCTGCAAAATCCACTCAGCTATTACCGCCGTGGGGCGCGCGTCTCCTATCGTCTCGAACTTTCGAACGCTTTTTACCAGCGAACCGAAACATGCCGCCGTTTATTTCCTTCCTACTAAATGGCTACATCCTTTGTCCTTCTAAGGAAGACCACCAACCGCGAACACGGGGGAACGCGAATCCTCCGATTTATTTGAAACGTCTAGGCCATCTTTTTATTCCTAACATGTCGAACGACACTCGAATCCACCCCTTGGTTAACGACTACGTTAGAAGGGTAAAGAAGCGAATAATTCGCAACGAACGGTACGTTTAAGAAAAGATCTCCGTCAACTGAAAATCAGAACCAACGAACTGGTACACAGAATTCAGAGAATCGTATTTTCATTTTATACACCGATACCAGTCATGGTTACCGTAATTCCTGTCGCGCCGTTTCCTCTATCGCTTCCGAAGAAGTTCGTAAATTAGCAAGGATGCGAATTACGCGCGTCGCTTACGATTCAACAAAACGAAACGGAAAATAGGAAACGCCATCGAGCGTAAAATCACCGTTTGCCAGTAAATCGTGCTTAAGTTATAGAACGCCCACCGTTGGAACGTTATCATCGCGAAAACGTAGCATGGTGAGTCCGTTACGAATGACATAACGGCAACTACGATCTTGCCGGAGAAAACGAGGCAAAACACGGATAATACTGCAAAGTGCAGTAATACCAGGAAGGACAACGATATTTCGTTTCTTTACCCCTTTTCCATCGTTGCGGTCGATTCCTAGATCGACGAAATGAACGCAAATCGAGAGCAGTCCGTGATCGAACGGTTCTGCTATTAGGAGGAAACTCGCGGACAAAAGTTCGTTTCGTTTCTTTGAGAACAGAAAAATACGTTTGTTACGTCGTTCGATATTCTTCTGTACCGTTATCAACACCTCTGTTGACATTATTACCTACAGATGTATGTACACGCGCGTTTGCCGTTCGATGACTAGCCATCTTACCGCGAATCACTATGCGTGACTTGTAAATCGTGCATCGTTAAATTTGCTCGGACACCGTAAAATGGGGCGAATGGAAGCAAGGCGTTAAATAAAAATAAATGATTCGAAGCGAATCCTGAGCCGAAAACAAACGCTTTTATATTTTAATGATTTTTAAAAGAAAGAAATTTAAAAAGATTCTATTGTTTCGAAGAATAAATCGAAGGAAAACGCAATAACCTCTGTCGCATTCCTCTGGCAGAGGGTCGCAAACACGAGGAACGCGACTAATTATAGCAGAAGAAAAATACCGAACGAACGGTTTCCGTCGTGTTCCATTGGAAACTGCGCAGCATTCGCTAATTGCCTGCGGAGGCAATTCTACCTTTTCGATTCTACCTTTACCAGCCACGGAATGCCGGCTGAAATCAAAAGACCGCCACCCTAGTTTCCCTTAAACTGGTATCATAATTACTTGGATCGCCGATGTAAGTGGTGGCGGTTGTAATAACAACGCGAGATAATTTGATGCGCATAAAGCGTATCGGTTTAGCGAACGATACGAGGCCACACACCGCATTCGCCGTCGCGGTTAACTATAATTTAAAAGCGTCTCGTTATATTTCTTCTCACGTTTCTCGTTCACCCATCGCACACCGTACCAGGGTGATCCTCGCCGCGTCGTACGCACTCACGCATGTAACCATGCGAGGGTGTAAGTATAATTCAGTACCCCTCTCCTCTTCCTCGTCCCGCCGATATAACGCGCGAATTACTTGCACGTAATATACGGCGAAACAAAGCCCGTTAACGTCACGAAACAGTAAGCTGCAAGGTATTTTGTTTAGTGTCCCGTAACTTATACTGTCCACGCACGACTTTGTATGGGGCACGGGATAATTGAGTACTCGCATGGAACGACTGCTAATACGGCCGGCCATTTTTACGCGCGCCCAACCTGAACGTAAATCTGTTCGTCCGGAACGATATCTGAAAACGCTCCCCTTGATTTATGACGCCGGATCAACCGAACGAATGCACACATCGAACTGCCGACGTAAATGTATCGCGAATAATTTGAAATGTTTGGGTTGAATCGGAATTAGCCTTGGTACACAGTAGGGATTTGATTATCTGAAAGCGGATCATCCGGAACATCCGGCCGCGCTGTTGATATTTAGATGATGAAGGTGAAAGAAAATGTATGTATATCGAATAGGGGCGTTGATTATTTTTGGAAAAATGATGATACATTTTTCCAAAAGTCTGAATTTTCTCCGCATAAATTATTGCTATGTTAATTATATACGAGTATGCTGAATAATCTGATTCTGCTATAATACCAAAAGTTTCCTTTAAGGAAAAAAGGACCCTCCATTTACGTATAAACAGTTTCTTGGGATATTTTTATTTCACGTTTGTCGATTAATTCTAAATTACTCTTAATTTTATCTGAAATTTCAGGAAATTTTCCTGTGAAAAATTAAAGTTTCACAGCGAGTTCGTTTTAATTCTATCATCCTTATGTTTGTAAATAATTGATCTACTCCTACAATAATCTCCACCATAAATACTTAAAATTGCACGCTCGTAATTTACGCTACATCACTGGACATGATCGCCACCATTCATTAGCATAATCTTCATCAACCTTGAATGAAGCTTTTATCACGCATGTAAATATGCTAATTTCCCTTATTTCTCGCTGTATTTGGATAAAGAAAAGAAAGTGAAAATATCGAAAATAAATGTTTCAAGTAAATAAAATAATTTTGTTTATGCAACAGTAAAAAATTACTGAATAAGAAATATCGGATCCTGTAGCTCATGTCATTTTTCCTTTTTCTTAATTTTATAAATATTTTCTGTTGGTTTTGTGTTTCTTTCACGTTTCTCGAGATATTCTGCTCGCTAATTTACAGCTACTTTGACTTGATAATTTAATGTGAAACATGCATCGCAGCTTCGGATTATTTCTTCATTTTATCGAGACCAATTTAGCTTACTATTTTATTACCGACATTATTCAGCTACAGGCTATATCATCCATTATTCATAATCAAGCCTGATGCACGATATATTCATCAAACTTTTACGAAGAGAAAAATTTGAACACTGAAGCTTCAAATACGTTTCTTTTACATGATAAATTGAAAAACAGTTATCGTATAAATATTTGTACGATGAAGATTGAAAAATGTAAGTATTGGAATCAATCTTCTGTTTTAAAATTGAAATTGATTTACAAGCGCTCGAATGAAAAATTTAACGATAATGAAGCTTAAATGTCTCTTTCCTTATCGATAAATTATATTAGCACATTACAAACAACCCGATGAATGCCTGTCTCCTATTTGAATCTAATTATCCCCGAAGCAATTGAGAAGCGAAATTTGCATTCAATTGTAGAAAGTATTATTGCTACACGCCTATTGCATTTATGAAGACCTCCCTATTAAACATTACCATAGGAAGCGTACTCTAAGCACAAACGCATATAAATCAAATTATTATTAGACTATTATTCAAAACTAAATTTTCTATTTTTTTCTCGATTTCAGGATGGTTTTCTGTGATATCTGGCAACAATACAACGGGTAACGCGAGGGTTTACAGAAGAGTAGACTCTCTGGTGCGAGCAGGTGTACCTGCCTTCCTTTTGGCTGCGCCTTTGCGAGCGTACATTTTGACTCACTCGAAAATGGGTAAGTAGAAATAGCCTTGAATTTATTCTTACAACGCATAAACGAGTCAGCGAAAAATTACGTACGCGTAAAGGCATGAAAAAGTACTAGCGAGGAACGAAACAAAAACTAAAGAACGAGAGCAAAAAAGAAGGAAACTAATAGCTTACGTGAACGTAGTATCGTTTGTAACGTCAAACCACGATGTTCTTGACCTAAATGCATATAAATATCAGCTTGCATAGATTGACTTAGAAAATAAAAAACAAAATATAAAGAATGTACAAATTGCACGTTTCGAGCGGTAGCAGAATGTTAAATGCAGTAAATGGAGTGCGTAGCAACGGAAATGCACTGAGCAGTGACATAAGAGGCATGCAACGACGGTACTAACACTTTGATAGCCTCACATTTTGTGGATTCTTTAACTGCTGTGATTTTAAATTCCTTTTTGTACCTAACAAGAGATTACTAATGAAATTGAATCAACGGTTTCATTTTACGTGTACTATAAATTGACTAATTTTTTCAAATCGCAATTGGCATCTAAAACCGGGATTCCTATTTTCTAATTGAAAATTTGTTACGTGTTTACAGAAAACGGTAATCTACGAGCTCATTACACGAAGACGACTATCAGAGCGGGGGAAATTTTACGATTAATAGCGGTTTTCCAAGACACTAGAAAATGCAACACGGTCTCCTTCGGGATATCCGGTAGCTCTTCCGAAAAGGATCAGTACGCACAATGCTTGGATCCGTATGGTCGCGAAGTGTTCGCCCCTTTGTCGGCGAGAGGCGAATTTTACGCTATTTGTCAGAACGGAAGCATCGACACCGGAAGCGATGCGATGCTGTATAAGGTACATCACCTTGCAAAGAGACCGTTACCTCTCAGGGTAAGATTCGATTATATTATCTACCCTTTCTTTTCTTTATCCATACAGCATACCAATTTGTTAAAAAATTATATTAAAAATTGTACCATATTACCACTTACCTTTTCAATTGCTTTAAAAAAAGGATATGTACAGTTAATATTAAATTTAATCATGCATGTTGTTAAATCAGGGTGTTCGGCTAAGGGTGGACCTCCTTGCAGGGGATGGTAGCTGAGGTGATTTTGAACAACTTCTACTTTTACCGAAATGCTCGTTAAGGCTTAGTTTTTAAATTATTAATGAAAAAAGACCGACCAATTAGAGCGCGCAAAACGCGTAGAGTTAGCCACGCAACTGATGTATATGAAGTACACTCGACCGAGGTCAGGAACAAACTACTCGGCTACGCATCGCGCTCAGCTTATAGCCTACACTCACTCGCCGCGCCTGCGCACTGTGCTCGCTCTGATTGCGCAGTGTTTTTCATTAGTAATTCAAAAACTAAGGCTTAATGAGCATTTTGGTAAAGGAAAAAGTTGTTCAGAATCATCCCAGCTATCACCCCCTCAAAGAGTGCCCACCCTTAATCAAATAACCTCTATAAAACAAATACTTTATTCTTGGACAATGTATAAGTTGCAAAATCTTACTAATAAAATCAATGAAAATTTGTTCAAGCAAACTTTTAAAAAATATACTAACAAAAACTTATGTATGTTTTTAAAAAAATATCCTATCTTTAAATAATTTTTCACAAATATGCAAAGTTTTGTCAAAAATGATAATTCGTGAATTCTAATATCACTGATTAAATTAATACTTGAAAATAACAAAAACTAGAATTTAATATTTTTCTTCTTAAATTAATTATTATCAGTTGAAATTAAAACTTAATAGAATTGAAAAGTTCCATGCAACATCTGACCTGAGTCTAACTATTAGACTGAGCATAATAATTTCTAATGAAAACATAAAAAATAATTCTTATTATGACTCACCCCCATACTGCCACCAGCTCTATCTGAAGGGCTTCCTCTTTTGCAGGTTCGTTTAATAGCCGGTCCATTGCCTGTACCTTTGCCAAGGGAATATGGTGGTTTGATGCAACTGGAAAGCTCGACTCGAGGTCCAATTGTTTTAGGTTGTATCGTGCCGGAAAGACCCGTGCATAATCCAGAAATGCTTGAACTCGTGGTGACCGGAAGCGGTGCTCCTAGAGTAAGAAGAGCGCGATTAGGTTATCCTTCAGAAGCTAGACTTTTAGCATCGCCGAAGATGCAACGATTATTGTCAGCGTGCAGGTAAATACTTACCATAATTCATTAACTTAGTATTGTAGCACTTAAGTAGCGTCGTTTTCTTAGTTTGATTCACTTCTGTAATTCTTCTATGTGAATTTCTTTATCACGTTCACTATTTGGTTGCTACTGCCATGACGCCGTTTTTCGCGAGCGATAATCGATAGTTCGATTGCAACGTCACCTGGAAAAAAATCGATGTTAGAATTCGAGAATGGCTGCTTCCCCTATGTCGCTATTTCCACTCGGGAAGCCTATTTTGCTCAATATTATATTATAATAATATAATAACATAATTAATTATGTATAATTCGATTGAATTCTAATATTATAACTTGATACTTCAGTCATAAACGTTAATAGCAGACTAAAAGGTTATTCATTCGAATCGATCGACGAATCAACTGAAGAAACGTATTAGCGTTAATAGAACAGAAATACTTACATTATTTACTGCCATTGATAGAACATGATGTACCATAGCATATTCTGTATAATCGCACTAGTTTTCTGTTTTAATTCACAATTAAAATGCTTGCAATAGACGACTACAATTATCACGCTTACTCTTTGAATCCTAACTGTCATGGCGCACGCGTAGTTGGCGTTGTTTAGTGACGAATAATCGATACTCCGAGGGTAACATCACGTGGTCCATAAATCGATGATAACAATCGATATAATTCAAATATGAATATGTATTAAATTTCCATACTTTTTATTATAGTTTCATTATAATTTGATTGAATTTCAATATTAAAACTCGATAAACATTAATAGGGTAATTGAAAAAATTAATTATTCAAATCGATCGATCGATAAAACGAAGAAACATCTGCGCGCTAATAGAGTATAAATACATAATATACGGTCACTGATAGAACGTAATATACCGTATCGTGTCCCGTATTATCGCGATATTCGAAGGATGCAAAACATTTGTAAATATATGTACGTATATATTCTATGTTGCTTAACCTGTTCTTCCACTTCAGCCGAGCTGTCGGAGATCGAGCAACGGAACCAAGAGTGGCACCTCTAAAACTGCATCCGACGAGCGAAAACCTCAAGGAGATGCATTTGAAGAAAATCAAACCGAAGCCGGATACAAAACCGATTTTACAAAGCTTAAAGGACGGATTAGAGCAATTAAAGAAGAGTACCGTTAGAGAGAAAAGTCAAACAAGACAGAACAATAAAAACGGGCTGTTGGATCGAATTTCGAAGTTCGCCCAAGGTGGTCGTAGCAGAAATCCCGCTAAAAAGTCGGCTTCGTTCACGTTCGCGGTGAAACCGGAAATCGCGATGAGATGCCAAGAGCGTTATTCCAGTTTGGAGCCAGAAACTACCTCTCATCCCAGTCATTCGAGCTCGTCCAAGCAACCTGTACAAAGATCGGCCTCCACTAGCGTTTTAGAAATGCCGGCTAACGTCGAGTTGCAGCCCAATTATTCTCGGGTTAGAGATAGTCTTACGCCAGTGCCATCCCTTCCTAAGTTAACCAAGACCAAAGCTGATGACATTTACACTGAAATTTGCGAGAACGCCGCTGCACAGGTTCAAAAGTGTCCCGGAAGTCACGTGATGGCCAGGATCAAAATAATTGTGAAAGGACGTGATTCACCTCCCGCTCTGTCGAGCAGGATTAGTAACGAGAGATACGTGAATTCATTGGTAACGAACGAGCAAATCGATTCGATTATCAGCACGGAAGATGAAGTTATATATAACACAATATTTTAAGCAATGAAACTTTTTATCATGATAAGTTAACCGGCTGTGTTTGATAATCGAGAAACCGTTGATTATTTTTATCGACGTACAGTTGTATCAATTGAATCTGTATATTATATATAAAAAAAAAAAAAACAATATTATGAAGTAACGTGTATTATGATAGAATTCGTAATAAATTGCATGTACATATTCCTGCCATACGTACTAACAATTGTAACAAGACCTAATAGTTGTTAAGAATAAAAAGGCTCAACTTGAAAAAGAAAAGGAACCGATGTAACGTTTGCAAACGAAATTTCAACGATTCTGAAAATTTTATTTTATTATGCAGGAAATAAATTTGTGTAAAAATATTCGTGTATATTATCCTTTCTTTTTCTTTAATTTTTTTGTCATTTTCTGTTTAAACGAAACCTTTTTGTTTACATGTTTCTTATTTCTTTCCTTTTTTTCTTTGGGTATCGTTTCTATAACTTTCTTCATTATGTCAACAGCTTTTTGATTATTTTCACTTAATTTAAGGTCCATGTTAATATCAGGATATTTTCCGGAAAAACCTTTTGGAAACAATGGTTTTGACATTAAAGATGCTAACTGATACTTCTTTATTTTTAATTGATGCTTTAAATCTGCTGTTTCTTTTATGTCTAACGCTATATCCCTGAAAAATACAATTATTTATACCACTTAAAATGTACATAATTAGTGATAAACATAGGTATATTAAATCTTACTCTTCATCCTCCTCTAAAACCAAGTCCATATCTTCAACAGCTTTACGTAACCAACCCTTTTGGGAATTATCTCTACGACATTTTAATTCCAATTTATCAATTTCCCGTGCAATATCAACTCTTTCTTTAACTGCAATTAACAACCTATCGACTACAGGAAATGTAGGTAAATCCTGGGCTGAAATAAAATACCTGTATTAATATTCAATTCTAAATTAGTAGATAATATTACCGTTACATTTATTCACTTACTACGACCAAGCGTTTTACATAATTTACTATAGTACTGCTTTTCAGAAGGTTCCATCATAAGAACCGTTATACCTTCCTTTAGCGCTCTTGCCGTTCTTCCGCTTCTATGCACGTAACTCTAAAAATTAATTAAAGATACAAAATTACTAAAGGTATTTTTTTTTTATTTAAAGCACTGTACATTTATTTACACATACTTCACTTGTTCTGGGAACTTGATAGTGTATTACATGCTCAACATTTGGAATATCTAAACCTCTAGCAGCTACATCCGTAGCTATTAACACTCCATTTTCATTTGCCTGAAATCTACAATTTTTTTTATTGATTTGAAAATTTTATGTACGTTAATATGTTTTTACCTTTCCAGATTTTTTAACCGCTGTCTTTGTTGCATACTAGCATGCAAGGGTAAAGGTTTGCAATCGAGTATTCCAAAAAGTGTAGCTAAACGTTTTACACAGCCGATACTATTACAAAATACCAGTGTCCTGCCAGCATGTCTCTTTAGAAAATAGTAGAGGTAATAATCTTTGTGATCTATTGTACATGCTATTCTGCATTCCGTCAAATTACTCGCGGTACCTAAAAAAACATCATTATTTTTTAAATTGTTATGTTAATTACATTATTTGCATTCATTTAATGTAAAAATACCTGATTCTTTTGTAACATCAACAATTTTCGGATTCCTTATTCCTACCAGTTCTATAATTTTTTGCAATTTTTGACCAGGTGTTAGCTTATGTATTTTACTGCTAGTACGCTTCTTTTTCTTCCTCTGCAAATACTCCGGGATATCATGCACCATAGTCAACGTAGCAGAAAACACAAACGTTTGTCGTTTTTCCCGTTTTGTCTTATCAATATTTATTTTTTCTAACAATTGCTGTAATTCTTGAAAATGTCCTTTTTCTAACATCCTATCTGTCTCATCAATGGCTAAGTACCTATTTAAAATAAAATTTAATTTTTATAACATTCTACATGTACATCGTATTTGAAAGAATTTATTGCATTATACAACAAATTCGCATTACAATAAATCACAAAGCCGATTCGAAACTAAATGAAATAAACTGTAATTAAGTTTCTATAATTAAAAATGTTAACACATGATTAAACTGCTTAACACCACTTACTTAATAGAATCCACCTGGCTAAGATGTGGATTACCTTCCTGTATCAATTCCCATAATCTACCAGGTGTAGCAATTACAATTTCAGGACCTTTACTTAATATTCTTTCTTGTTTAACCACAGCCAGTCCACCTAATAGTACAGCTATCTAAATAATATCAATATTTGGTAACTAAAATGTCTTAAACTTCCTGTAGTTATTTATTTTATTAAAATACTTACTTTAATATCAGTATACTTGGCTGCTTTAGTGAGGTGGTCTTTTATCTGTATAGCTAATTCGCGAGTTGGTGTTAATATTAATGCAAACAATGGTTTTTTAGGATAATTTCCTACTTCATTCACTTTTATATTGTCAATTACACGTACACAACCAATACCATTTTCATTAACATTATCAATGTCTTCTTCATGATCAGATTCAGATGAACTATTGTCACTTTCTGTTTTATTTTCTGTACAAATCCATCCATTGTTTTCAATATCAATACTTGTTTCTTTCATAGATCTTATATCTGATTCACCTGCTTGTCTATTTTTTAATTCCAAAATACCAGCTATGATTGGAATTCCAAAAGCTAATGTTTTTCCACTACCTGTTTCAGCAGCACCTAGTACATCTCTGTGTCCTAATATTGCTGATGGTAAAGTTAATGCTTGTATGGGAGTGGGTGAATAAAATTGTTGATCTCTTAATGCTTTTATTATAGGAGTAGGTACACCTAGCACACTCCATTGTTGATTATAAATGTCATACCCATTATCATCATCATCATTATTATCATCAGAAAATTGCTTTTCTGGACTAGAACTATGATCTGTATCTCTTTGGGCATACAAAGTGCTAGTTACTTTTTTAGCATTCTTTCCTTTAAACTTACTTTCTTTAGCTTTTGTGATTTTTGCTTTCTTTAATGTTGGCTCAGTAGTGTCTATGTTGTCTTCTTGCCATTTGTTTAAATTTTTATGCTTCAAGGACCCCTATAAAATATATACAGATTCCTTGTATCCAAGTTTCCATAATAAAGCTTATTGTTATAGGTATTATCATACAAAGACAAGTTTTGTTCCTACCTTGATTTTTTCATTGTTATCTTCTTTATTATGAGTTACAATTTTTGTTTTATTATTCTGCTTTTCCAATTCATAATCAGTTAATTCCTCTATACCAATTAAACCATCAATGCCTCCAGAAAATACAGAACCTTCTAATTTTAAAGGTTTCCAATCACTTACAGAATTATGCTTTCGTTTAGTCATAGTTTTTCTGTAATTCTACTGGGTAGAATAAACAACGATCAGTGAAAATTAGCATTTATTTATTAGCAGTCTAATAGTAACCTTTCAAAAACAGAAACACGTGGATCTGTAAATACATGCAGTGACTACAGATTCAACAAGAGTGGACATGTCTCTGTTTTCAAGGTGTCTTGCTATCAACAGTTATAAATCAGATGGAGCCAAACTTGCTCTGGACTTCCCCTTTTCCATGTTCATTCCCATAGACAAAATGATAAATTCTGCCGCAAATAGCGCTATGATATAATGCCAATTGCTAATTGTCATATTATAGTAATAAACAATTCATGAATTTCTTGAAATTACAAAAACATTGTAGAACTAACAATGAAATTGCAATGAAAATATATGTCGATAATACAATATCCTACAACAAAATGGGGAATAATATCTCTCCGAATTCCGCATCGGTAAAACAGCTCATGTTTGATCAAAAATTAGGGGTTACTATTCGTAGTTATTGCTTGTACATACACGATCCCCTGGATGCTTGTTTCGCTCTATCCGACCCAAAGAATGACGCTCTGGTCTCTATTTGGACATACGATTCGCAAAAATGTTTATATTACAAATAAATTATCGCAGGTGAGTCCGATCCGCCATTTTCTTGACCGTGGACAGACACCAATTTCAATATTTTATAACTTTTTGACGATTTGGGTAAAATAAGGACCAGAGTACCATTTTTTAGGACCTCCTGAATACGTCTCTCAAATTTCTTTGCAATCTGTTCAGCAGAAAAGAATAAAGATATGATCTCGTTTCTAGGGATTATTTTAGAGACTGTCGGTAAAGTTTTCAACGCTAGCATCACCTTAAATACACAATGGTGTACTGTTTTTTATTATGGTTTTTGTACATATTTCAGTTGTCTAAGATCAGATTTTTTTCTAATAAAGTATAACACAACACCTTTTAATCTAATGTAACTTTGCTTATGTTTGATTTAATGTGAACATTCTATAATTTTAGAGTGTTTGATTTTTATAATGTTCACATTGTTGGGTGAAGTAAACTTGTGGACATTTGATGACAATATTAATATAAAGAGTACAGATTTTGGGGCATTTCGGTGAGACAAATTGAATTATATGTATCACAAATTATATTTACAATGTAATATGTTAATAAAATTAAGTTATACCTAATAATTGTACATAAAACATTACAATAACTTAAGTAATAGATGACTTTCTTTTCGATACAACCAAATGGTAAATTTCATATTATTATAGTTACCATGATAAACGTATCGATAGCTTTTATGAAGAAGGGAAAAGATCCTATTGTCAAAAACGTGGTATGATATATGTACCAACAAATAAAAAAGGAAACAAGTTAAAAGATTCTATTAAATATTTAGAGGTAAAAGTCTGATAAGCTAACTCACAAGAATCATAAAACATTGATAATATTTATTATAAACTAATATTATAGGAACAATTGAAAGACAATTCAATTATATATTGTCAATGGTATGATGACTGTGTGTTACAATTAATGTTGACTAATGCCTTAATAATACAAATACAAGTTAACATTGCTACTGGTGATATATACAAAATAACTTTTGACAAATATCTGATAGGAAAACTTTTAGAGCACATATCAGATGGTAATTATTTTATCATGTATGATTTATTTTTATATGCTAAACAGGTTTTAATATATAATTCTTTGTATTTTTAGTGATAATCACTAAAAATTATATATTTTGCACCTATAATGATAACCAAGTCACTCATATACATTTCACAAGATCAAAACGACATGTTTTTGACAAAATTAACAAACTTGAACCAAAATTATCTACAATTGATTTGTTTGGACCTAATGGTCGGAGGTTGGACAAAAAAATACAAACCAATAAATGCGGTGATTTGGTAAACATATTGATCTTAAAATACAAAAATTCTTATAGTAAGTTTCTCATACTATGTAGTTTATGTGACATTACAGATACTAATTTGGTGGAAATCCACTATTAACGAAGTTTATCCTTGGAGTCCAGCTGTAAAAGAACATGACCGTGCAAATATACATCTTTACCGTCTAATAGGGTATATAAACTTTCTTTTCAATTTTTTAAACTAATACTATGATTTTGTAAATCCTGATTTCGTTATTTTCAGAGCAAAATTAGAATTAATTTGTTATATACGTAGTGAATTTGATCCATTGTGCATAATGTTTGATACTAGTAATGATAATATTATTCATTCTGTAGAACAAAAAGTATCAAGGAAGGTAATAGTTGTGTGTAATTTATTATTTGATTCAATCCTGTAACATTACTTTTACAATTGAATACTTCTTCACATCATAAGTATGATATAGGGGGAGGTGACTGTAGAATGGCGTACATATGAAATTTCCCAGCAAGATAAACTTCAAAGGATAGCAATGGTCTCTGTGCCTTTACCCACACATACAAGTTGTGTAAAATTTTCACCTACTCAGGAACTGTTGTTATTATGTTGCATAGATGGTTCTGTTATAATTTATGATCAAACTAGAGCTACTACTACCAATGTAAAGGCAGCTTTTGTAAGTTTTATAAAATATGTATATATATTCCTAGTTGTACATATGAGACTAAAACAAGTCCAATTACTTTTTTAAATGTATAAAATATTAATAATTCTTAAGATACCAACATTAGCATCATGGCACAGTGATGGAGTAATATTTGTTGTTGGAAATGACAAAGGTCAATTTCAACATTTCGATATTTCTTTGTCTTGTATTAAAATCCAGACATTAAGCGAAGAAGCAACACAAACTGCCATTCTTGACTTATCATCATATTTTAGGTATTATTTTGTGTTAATTTATTCATTAACCCCTTGTAATCACAGTGGTCAAGCATAATCTAGAATACATTTACAAAGGGTTAATATGTTAATAATAAGTTAATTGAGATATACATATTATCAATATTCACTTATAATACAGAATTCAGCCAGCATTACTACGTATGGAATGGAATAAAAAAAATGATTTGAATAGTTACGTCGATTTACATAATCGAGGAAATTCTCTATTATTATTAATTTTTCAACGGTATATTATAATTTTTATTTTATGAAGTAAATAAAATATAAGAAGATAATCACATTAATATAAAATTATTAATAGAGGTCCTATAGGTGTCATAAAAATGTTGGAAGGAAATTCGTTTACCGGTGATGTACTGGTCAAGAGATATTTGTCTTTATCTCAAGTTGAACAAGCAACTTCTTTATTATTGGCTATGAATTGGGATACTCATCCGCGCGCATGCATGCATGCACTAAATCAAATTTTGAATTACCTATTTAAGTTACCTTTGACGACGGAACATGAAAGTAAGATTCAGTATTATATTCCAATTGATTGTTGTACTTTTAGTAAAAATAATTTAATTTTCTCTAGATCTTATACAGAATGCATTGGGTAGTTTTCACGTGCCAATTAAACCAATAAGTCAAGTTATTGAAGAAGAATATGGAGATGAAATAAGAGATTTAACAAGACGATTTTTCCATCATTTATTAAGGTATTACATACCATACTGTTTAGAAATAATCATATCACGTATAAAGTTTATGTTTAATATTATAGGTATCACATGTTTGAAAAAGCCTTTAGACTTGCTATAGATTTAAATGATCATGACCTTTTTATGGATATACATTTTTATGCATTAGTTGTAAATGATACAGCAATGGCCACCGCAGCTAAAGAAAATGCTGAACGTATACTAAGTAGATCAAACAGTTGCAGTAGTTCACGTAAGAACGCATATCGAAATCTACAATTCAGTTTGTTTTGCATAAAATGTTATAAGGAAAAATTTCCAGATTCCACATGCTCTAGAGCATCATGTTCATTGTGCTCTGATTCATCAAGTGATAAAGGGGAGTCTTGTAGCGATGAAAGTGAAAATTCCTCTAAGGAGAATCAGACTGATACAAAACACTCTAAACATCATAATTATAAGAAAGAATCCATCAGTCAAATTCCACCTTTACCAGTTCTCCATCCTCATTCCCCTAATAAAAATTTATTGCCTACATCATTCACTGATGCTTCGCCTGGCGAAAAAAATAATTGTACCATGGAATCAACATCTTTCAGTATACCCAATAATACTCTTACCACAACTTCCTTTAACCATTCACAACATTTTTCACTTTCAAATACATTTTTTACAACAACATCATTCAATAAATCGCTATATAAAACTCATACACAACAAACACCAACAACCACAATACTCTCTAACAGTAGTTCACAGTGTTTTAATAACATCTCTGATGACCTAATGACAACTTCGTTTGGAAGTCTATCTTTACACGAACGGAAAACATCATCTAATCGACTTACTGAAAATTCCATAGACACTAAACAATTAAATAATGTTCTTCTTGATGAAATGCAATATCCTCTTGATAATGCATGTACCGATACAATGACACAAAATTTAGTAGGGGAAAACAGTTTTATGTCAACTCCTTTCAACAATCCAACATATGAACCAGTTACACCAAATGTTTCTTCCGATTTATTAAGGTCCTCATTAGATAATATAGATAATAATATTATGTCTACATCTTTTGGTGCAGACATTTCAAATCAATATAACAATTCATTTAGTAATTTAATAAACAGCAAATCTGATTCAACTGTTTCTTTGTCTCCTTTAAAAAGTACAAAAACATCTGTTACAGTGAATGACTTTACATCAAAAACACATGCTGATTCCATTGCAACAAACAAATTAACATCTAATTTTCAAAATAATCACAGTAATCTTGTATCAACTTCATTTAATTTTCAAAATAATCAAGTACAAGATTCTTGTAATAGTAGTGCAATAAGTTTTAACAATGAAGAAAATCATGGCATTATCAAATTACAACAACCTTTTGTGGAAAAGAAACAGGTGGACTTTAATATCCCACCACTACCATCTTCTCTAACAAATTCATTTACAAATTACTTTCAAAATCTTCCAAGAAAAAATCTTCCTCTATCTAGAAGTACATCTGGATTAGCAGATATTGATGAATCTGTTCAAAAGTTTACATCTACTAGGTCAAGAAATGTCGCATCACATTTGTTACAAAAACAAAATTCCACATCTAATATTTTACAGGATCAACACAAATACAGTAATGTTAAACCTTCCAGATACAGACTTAATTATGATTTTGATTATATTGCATTTCATGGAAGTTGTGATAATATTGATGTACATTCCTCGACTAATAACATAGAACTAGGTAGTTCACAATTCTCTTCTATGTACAGTGTACAAAACAGGTTTGATAAACATTCAAAATTAGTGTCATCACCAAATAGTACAAACAGTAGTATTAATAAACATTTTAAAGTATCTTCTAATGTACCACCGCTTCCCATTATATCTACTTCTACTCCTATACCCTGTTCCCCTTTTTCTACCACCACAGATACAACACCCGCAACAAATGAAAAACCAAAGGTTAAATTTTCAGATACAGTAACGCATATATTGGTACCTGGCACGGTAAGTATAATTGTGTACAAAGTGTATTAAAGTGCACAATTAGTAGGAAATAATATATCAACTTATTAATTACTTCTTGCAGGGTCAATCACATAAGCAAAAAACGTTCTACAATCACTCAAGTGCATTTAACTGATCCAAAACGCGAATTATCAGAAAGTCTTCCATTGTGTTTTGAAGATTATCTTAAGGATTTTCAATCAAGTAAGTAATAACATTTAATGGGTCAACAGATCTTTTTTTAATATAAAATATTATTTATTATAGAAGATGACACAAATGACAAAGTAAAAGAATCTTTAAGATCAGAAGAAGGGTCTAAAATAAAAGTTGTACATTTTGGACTTTTATAAATAAAGGTTTTAGATTTTAATAGAGAAAGTATATAAAATTGTATTTACATATATTTAAATTTTTTATAATGACATGTATACACCTATGCCGTATGTAATTTTGATACAATAAAATTTTTATTAATTACATTATCTATTATTATTAATTGCAGTATCTGTTATTGCTTATTAAAAATCTGTTCACTTTTACATAAATAACTACTTGGACATTCTTATATTTTTTATGTAACAAAAATTATTTGTAAATTGAATTGTTAAATAAATTATTTATTACTGTATCTGTTCTAACTATTAAATTCTTTCTATTCTATATACACTTAAATTTTATTTTCCTCTATTTACAAGTATCTCATTTAATTCAGATTTCAAATCAAGTAATTCTTTATCTGGTATGAAACGTTTATTGTTTAATAAAGGATCATATTTATCAATGCACATAGAAACTCCTTCAGGTAAAGTTGCTTCTAATAGTCTAATAAAAATAGGACATTTTGTGGCTGTAATATCTGAAACTTGTATATCCCTTTCATAAATTTTTACATTATACTCACTATCAACTACTGTACCTCCTTTTTTAAATCTTTTTATCTTAAATTCTCTATGAGGATAGGGAAACCTATAAAAATATAAATATACATGGTATTACAGCACACAATATTACATTTAAGACAGAAAATTAAGCATTACGTGTTTTCAACAGTGATGTCCAAAGCATCTGCAAGTTTTTGAACAAAACTTTGATATTTCTCAATTAAAGGATACGTGTATCCTCTAAGCTGTATGTTTAAAGTAGGATAAATTGGTATCTCGTACACTTTCTGTAATAATATTTAAACTAAGTAAATATTATACTATACAGTATATTATTTAACAATGATTAATATAATAACCTTTAAATACGGAGGTTCATATATACCATAAAATCTCACTGTTTTGTTAAGTAATGGGTAACGATAACACGTTACAGCCTAGACACACAGTTTAGACATATTATTTTATCTTAACATTGTAAATAAATATAAATTTTTTTGTTTAAAACAAAGAACAACATAACCGTATTGTTAAAAAGAAGTACGTATTTACCCGCCTAAAGACATTCAGTACCATTTTGTATTAAATAAATTTGATATTGGAAATCAGCATTCAATTTTCCAATAAGAAGAATTATAATTATTATTGTTTATAGACATACAATTACAATCTACATGAACTACAATTCACAGTACGCTAGCCTTATTGCTGGAAGAAGGCGATATAACGAGAGGAGACCCCCACTACTTGCTATTATACCAGAGAAATACAACGCATTATGTCCAGTTCATAAAAGATATTTTGGTATACAAAAAGCAGCAAGCAATTAAATAAATGTTCATATAACAAATAGTGTTCGTTTAATTAATAATAAAAGTTCTCGGCCGAGGCCCAAAAGAAAGATACAATCATAAATGTTATTCTCCTTCGATGACTTTATTTAATAAACAAAGAAAATAAATAAAGTAAATTAAATAAACTCGGTAAAGAAATTAGAGGACGATTATTACACTGGTTGTGCCCTTTTCATATGGACCTGATTTCACCCAGGGGTGTCAGGGACCCCGATGCAACGGTGGCGCTCTGTACGTACAGACCTGGTATCATCTTGGGGTGTCAAGGACCCCGGTCACTCGCCTTGCGCATCGACAAAATATCCTCTTGGGGTGTCAGGAACCCCGTGACTCTCCTCGCGCATCGACAAAATATCCTCTTGGGGTATCAGGGACCCCGTTGACTCTCTCTGTGCGTCGACAAAATATCGTCTTGGGGTGTCAGGGACCCCGGTGACTCTCTGCGCGCCGACAAAAAGAATTATGATAAATATTGATAAATAGAATTAAAATTCAATTGCTTGTAATTAGAATAACATAAATATATAAGAAGCATATAAGAACTAATTATACAAACTTATTAAGAAACAATAATGTTTATTCTTAATAAAATTTATTTTTCATGAATTACATATATTATAATGTAATTTTTTCTACACAATAATTAAAATATAAAAAAATCTTTCAGTCTGAAAGATGATTTACTGTTACTTAGAAATATTAAACATGGAAAACATTTGTACGTTTAACACCTTTACATAATTCTCTACTATATGTATATTTCTTATTTGATGTGTAAATAAGAAGAATAAATAGCATGTACGAATTTGAAAAGAAAAAATGTATTGTTAATTTTAGAAGATTATGCAGTCATGTAATTGTTGCATGCACTGCAATATTGAAATAGAATAATTTCGTATTTATAAGTACTTGTTTTTGTACTTTACTAAAGTATAATTTGAAAAGCAATCTGTTGTAATACCAATAATACATTGCAGTTTTTGATCCTAACAAATATGTAAGCTAGGTATTACTTGAAGATAACAAACCAAAAAAGAAAACTATAATAATACACTTTATTGTTACATATCTGATTTAAATATACACATTGTATCAATTAAAAATGCATCACTATTATTGATGTGAACAATATGTGATATTGAACTTTTTCTGAGATTATTACCATCAAACATTTCATTATTAATCTTAATTTTTTAACAGAAATATATTTTCATATCTTTGGTTATTTATTTACTGAATATTCCCATAAACTAAACTTTCTGCATATAATAATCTCTTAAGAAATTTAAGTTCCATATCATAATTCAAGTACCTTATTCAAATTTTCCATAGTCTAAAAAACAATTACAAATGTATATTTAAATCAAACAAAAGGTATTGTTAAACATAAATTTATAAACTAACGATAAGTGCATTTGCTCCAAATACATTATAATGTTTAATACTCTATATCTAAACTGATTTTGTATAATTATATTTTATATAAAATATAAGTTACACTTATTAATACTTTCGTTTTAAATATTATTATGATATTAAAACTTTATATGATCACAATAACACTTAAAAAAAAAGTATGAATAATTTCTGGATTTTATGGAATAGATATGCGTTATTCAATGTCTGAAATATTGTGAAAAATATAATACAATAAGATTATGTAAAATCATAACTAACTTATAAAAAATCACATTATTTAATGTCAGAATATATTTATTTTCTTCTACATATACTTCAAAGTATTGTTTAAAGTTTTTGAAAATAGATTATACATAATTGTTCAGACCTATACAATATAAATTTTAAATTCTAGTTCACTAGAATTTGCATATTTTCATTATGTTTTAAATTTCCTTTTGAATATATAGGTAAATATAGCAATATATTATTTTTGTTTTTGTATAAATAAGTGAATTTATTTTATAGCTCACATTTCAATTTGTTTGTACAATTTGCTAATTGCAAAATATAAATTAATATAGTATTTAAAGAGAGAAATGTTTCAGTATTTAAGACACAACCTTCTTTCTAGATATTATATATAATTAATTTCCATAAGGTTGTAAAAGTTACAGAAATAGTCTTTAAGGATTTATATAATCTTTTTTTTAAATTTAATCAGCCTATACACTTCTGAAGACTATTCTGTAGTCTTACAGGAATATAATATGCCCTTGAAAGGAACTATTTGTGATATTGCAATTAAAAATTTCAAGTGGCCTTAGTCATTTTCTGCATTATATTACACAATAAACAGTGTATAATGAATGCAAATTACTGATGCATTGTAAATTTTATTACAATAAAAAAAAATATAATAAATGTATAATAAGAAATCTTTTTTATAATTAACATGATTATAATAAAACAAAAAATAAAAAAAAATATACATTTTATATAAGAAACAGATATTGTATTGATGAAATATAAATTTTAAAGCACTGTATATAAAAAAAAAAATCTGTATAAGAAATGCATAAAAATATTAGCTTTACTTTCCTTGTAAGGGCATGTTTTCATGATTAGTAACTTATTGCACATAAAAATTAATTATATTAAAGGCTGTGCATATAGAAGTTTAGTTTATAAATTTCAGTTCTTATCCATAACTAAATATATTCAAATCCTTATCTGCAACTTAACATTTGTAAATTATTATATATATATATGTTATATACGTTGCACATAATGTAAGGTTCCAGAATACTATGTTGTGTTTATGTGTGTATGTGCGCGCGCGTGCACGTATATATGCACATATATATACACATATTTTTATTTGTAATATTATATATGTATGTATATATGTACACGTATAGGTGAATGTATATGTATTACACATAAACCTATTATCTGTGTATATAAATTTATCGAATGCTAGTAAAAAGGTTCAGCACAGACTTATTCTCTTTTTGACTACGTGCTTTGCTGAACACATTCCAAAATCGTAATGTTTCGTCCCCTGCACCAGTTACAATAGCTTCACCATCTGGTGACATTGCCAAATATAAAACTCTATAAGAATGTCCTGTTAATTTTGCAACTTGCGTTAAACTTGGATATTTCCAAACCAAAATTTGATTTTGGGAATAGCCATGTGTACTGACTAGTTCTGAGCTGTGCTTACTCCAAGCCAAATTACAAACTTGGGAACCAGTATCCACACACTGCATTGGTTGACCAGTTAACGTGTTCCAAAATCTGATACATCTATCCGCTGTACCACCGCCAGAAGCTAATAGACCATGATGATGTGGAGACCATGCAATAGCTTTAACAGCTGCCAGATGCTCTGTATATGTTTGTATAGGTGAAAGAGAATGTAAGTTCCACACATAAAGACGATTGTCATTTCCACCAGAGGCTAAATACTGATTGTCCGGAGACCATTTTAATCCACAAACTTCTTGCCTGTGTGCTCCTAAACGTCTTTCACTGACGACACAAGGAGTTCTAACATCTCTTTGCAATATTAACCTATCTCTGCTACCGGATGATAAAACTTCACCATTCCAAGCTAGTGCTCCAACTCTTGCACTATGTCCTTGTAGTTTGCTGACTTGTTTACTCACAGCTACATCCCATACTTGAATGTAGCCTAAATGAGTACCAACTGCAACTAAGTTTCCTCTTTCGTTCCAAGCAACCGATGTTACACTATTACCATCACTGGACAAATCACAGAGTCTAGTCACTTGGCTGGTACATGCGGACCACAAGTAGACACAACTACCTAAACCAACGCTAAGAACATTCTGCGAAGACCAGTCAACAAGATTTAAATAGAAATCATCTTGTAATTCTGGAGCATCCAGTACTTTGAATGGTATTCTTGATATTTTTCTTGTCGCTTTTCTTGGTGACCTCAAGAGTTTTTGACTTTTAGAACTTAATGGTGATAATGAATAAGGTGAACTCTGATCAAGTAACGTGTGATCTTTTGTGGGTGTAACATATTTGAAGAGATTTTTGGTAACTAATGGTGATAATATTCTTCGCTCTTCGCACTGTCCTTTTACGTCCTCTATGCTGGCTCCGAGTAATTCATTTTTTAGAAGACAAGAGTAAGCAATTCCATCACGATTACTCTCTCCATTTTCCCGTGTCTTTTTCGTGACTATACCATTCCGACTATTTTCTGATATCATTGAAAATGTTGTCTGCCAATTATTGCCTGATCGTGTCGGTATAAATCGATCAAAACTATTATTCATCATTTTAGTTGACGAAAAATATGCCGATGAATGGAGTCCAGGACCTGCTAGACTATCTATATGGCTCTCACTGTTTGACTTCAACAGCCGTTTCTCATATTCGTGATGAAACATTTTTTTTTTTTAATGGTACCCTTTTACATTCAGTCACATAATTATTTGCTATACAGTTTGTTTGTTCTTTAAATTACGTTGATTACACGTCCACTGTCATTTTCCTTGTGGTAAACCGAATTGATCGAATTAAGTAAACCACCTCTATTCAGTCGCCATTCAACGTCAACTTGGAAAATTTTTCGATATGGAAATAGAGAGCATAAATGTGATTCTCCTCCAATCGAAATGCTCTAAGTTCGAAGGGTTGCTTTCGAAAACAGATGGTCAAACCTCTATACAAATGAGTGTAGTTGAGTGAACACCCATCTAGCAACATGCTCATAAAGCTATAGAGAACTAATATTTTATAACGTCGAGGCTGAACTCCGCGTTGGTAAAACAGCCCATGTTTCTAAGCACCGAGGCCGCTTCACATACACAAACTGCAAATGACGCACGGTCGGGTGTAGGTGTGGCGGCTGGCGTCGAGGTCGATAATGAAGAAAATGTTTACGCAGCCTTAATTAATCATTTTCGCTAATCCTTTATTTTAATCCTAAACGGAGGCTTGTTACATACATCATACTCAGCAGTGGCGGCTCGTAGCTAAAATTAGTGGGGGTGCTAAATAAGTAAATAATTGATGGGGGCAGACTAGTACCAATTGCCAATACGCTGTTCTCTTTATTATCATTAATTAATTTTCAAATTGATCGATCATATATATTTTATTTGGAGAAATATGATACAAAGTTAGGCGTAAAATCTACCAATAGTTCTAATTCTATTTTTAATCATTTACGTCATAGTATACATTATTTTTAGTTAAACATTAATATGTTAAACGAAATCATTCGATAAAAATTACGGCTTTAATGTTTTGAAATAATACAGTCAAAGTTGTAAAGAAGAAGTCTTAATTTTACTCGTCCGTGCTATACGAATCGTCCACGATTTTAAACTGCTTTTTGAGTATGTCAGATTTGAACTATTTTTATGTCGTTTAATTAATCATTTCGACTCCTTAAAGGTGTTAATGATTTATGTGGAGAAGGAAGTGGTGTTGCAGCAACAGTTTTGGTAACATTTAGCATGTTTTCTTTTCCTCTAATATGCGAGCGCTTATCTTCCGCTTTTAATTTGTCTATAGTTTTCTGTTGATGTTCTATTATTCTCGTTTTGTGGCTTATTTCCTAAAAATACATTGATACGCTTATTTTCTTAATAAAAACAAAATTAATGCTGAAATAATACTGAAAACAATTGAATATTGAACAACTGAATATAGATTACAAATCTCGGAAAGTCAGACATACCTGCTCCAGTTGAGTGATTTTATCTTTTAAATGAGATAAATGCTTAATTCTTTGCCTATGATTACAATGGCCTACTAGTTCAGCATACTTCTCATTAATTTCTTCATAATTTTTCGCAAGACGTTCATTATCCTCGGCAAGATTTTTGTTTTCTCTAAGTAGTTATAAAAAAATGTATTATTCCGTTTCTTTATAAAGTTATGAGACATATTTGTAACTTATATTGGTAACTTACACTTCAAGAGTTTCTCGTAGAGACCTTTCTTTTTCTAGTTCTTTCATAACTGTGTTGTCGGCTGTTTCCCACTTGTGTCGTTCTTCTTGAAATAATTCAACTTTATCCTGAATAGGAATAATGTTTTAGTAATCTGTTATAAATATATTATAAAATGTCATATATTTAAATTATTAATTACCTTCAAATGCTTATTTCTTTCTTCAAGATTTTTAATTTTGTCATAAAGATCTTGGATTTTAGATTTCGCCTACAAATAATATAAGAAAGTATATATATTCCTCGCCTTCCTGTGTGATAAGGAGATATATGAAATTAACAATTTTAAAAGTATACCTCGTTTAATTCGGCTTCATATTTCTCTGCTTGTTCCTCCAATAATTTATCATGTTTCTGAACAATTTCTTCGCGTTCTTTTAACTGTTCGCTAAGCTTAGTATTCAACAATTCTACTCGAGAAATCTCTATCTGTTGAGAGTCATTTGTTTCTTCCAATTTAAGCAGCATATTTCGCGCATCATTCAGATGACTAGCCATTTCATGAAGTTGTTTTTTTATCTTATGTTAAAATTAAAAAAAAAAAATGGTTAGTTTTATTCCAACAGAAATATAATATTTTAAAAGCAAACTCACCTCGGCATTTTCAGTAGTTTTTGCTGTACATTCAGCCTTCAGTTTTCCGACTTCTTTCGTTGCTATTTGTTTTAAATCTTCAATTTTAGCTTCGAACAAAGATTTTGCTGATTCTATTTCGTTCATGCTTTCAACTTCGATTTGATCGACCAACCCCTTCCTGACGTTCAACTGTTCCATCAGGGTATGCATCTGTTCGTGTACCATTTGCGAGTTATTACGCATAATGGTTAATAAATCGCGATGCTCGTTTATACAGTCTTCACCGCATTTCAATTCGTGCTGCAACCTTTCCACTTCGGCATTACTTTGGGCTAAACGTGTAGTTAAGGCGGCAACTGATGCTTGATTTTCAGCCATTACAATTTCAAACCTGGACGAAAGTTTATTATAAGTATGTTAGGCGAAATTTTTATATTTTATAAAAAAGGATTAGACACCTCTTTCTTCTGGACACCATTTCTGCTGCCTCTGTTCGAATTTGATCCTTCAAGGCCCTTAGTTCTTCCTTTTTCTCTGCTAATTCAGTTTCTGCCCTATCCAGTTCCATTTGTAGACTTTGACTGAAGCTCTCCTAAATTTTGTAAAATAATTGTTTTAAAATAAAATTAACAAGTCAATGTTTAGCGTGGTTGACCGAGGACTTACTTGTGTTTCTGCAGATGCCCTCAACTGTTCAACAGTCATGGAAAGTGTAGTTATTTCAGCGTCCTTCGCTGACACAATCATTTTCTTATTTTCAACAGTAGCTTCCATTTTCTCAATCTCTTTATAATGTTTATAATTAAGATCCTGCACTTCTTTTGCAGAATCTTCGACAAGCTTTTCATATTCTGCATGCAATTCATCTAACTCGCATTCCAGTGCAGATAACTGTGTTTGAAGTTGAAGAACGACACTCTGTCTTTTCTGTAATTTTAATTCCAGTTGGTCGCGTTCTTCACTTAGATCATGTATACGCGAATTCAGCTCAGATTTCTCTTGAGCCAACAAACTCATCTCATTTTTATGATCTTCAGTTAAATTTTCCATTTTAACGGTCAATTCAGCAATCTGATTTTCAAGAGTTTTAATCTATGGAAAGTAAAACGATTGATAAGTATATCGAATAATGCGGTAGCGAAATAGTTAATTAATTATATCAATATTCATTTACTCTTTCTTCGCCAGTGTATTTCTTATTGGCCAATTCGATCTCTAACACCGATATCCTTTTCGAGAACTCGGCGATACGATTTTTCAGATCAACTTCCATTTCTTTTCGCGCTTGAATTTCCCGCCCCTTTTCTTCTGTAGCTTCTAGCAATTTCCGGTGAAGATTTTCCACTTCGCCTTGATATTTCTCATCGTGGCCGTTTAATACTTCTTGCTGTAATTCTGCCTGTAAATACAAATTGTAAATTAAATAACGATAAATATAACGACGCAAACGTCTAGAAAAATCTTTTACAACCATAGCTTCCATATCCTTTTTATGCTGTTCCGTTATCTGCGATTGCTTTTTAAATAGTTCCTCAAGCTGCAATTGCAATTTTTGTACTTCTTCTTTCATATCTTCGATGTGTTTCTCTTGTTCCTTTATGGTTCTGTCTTTGTTGGAACATTCTACCTGAAGATCCGCGAGGTGTTGCTGTGACTCGTACTTCAATTTTTGATCCTGGACCGGAATAAGTGATCGAGGTTTTGTTCTTGATGCACTTCTCGGGGCGTCATTGCGGATTTTTTTCCGTGGTAGTTGGGGCTAAGGAAAAACATATCTTGGATATTAAAGTATTTCATATATTCGCGGTGTTGAGATTATGAACGCCCCATCAACGAAGGGTTAATTATATTTTTTGATCACTTACGGTCCTGAAAGTAGCCTTTATATGAGGCGTACTTTTAGCGCAAACTGACAAACTGCATTCAGCACTAGCAACGCTTTTATCATCATGAAATCTTTCCGATTTCTCGATCAAAACTATACCTTTTACTTTCGAGTCAAATTTTGGGTCGTATGCGCCCGGTGCAGGTACATCATCTGTTAAAAAATTTCTCTTTTTAAATAAAAATCAACATTTAAATTTGCATATATTTTAGGTTTGAAATTTAAAACATTTTATGAATATGATGTTTCTGCTTAAAAAATATAAGGGAATAAATTAATAACTCATATATGTACATTATAATTTGTTCATGTAATTATTATTTTTTACATTTAATATATTAAAAAACAGGAATTACAGGGTTTGTAAGATTGATAGAAAGATTTAAGGGTTAGTTTTCGAAAAAATCGAGTTTGAAGATCCTATTCGTACGTTCGCCAGAGTCCATAACTGCGAAAAGACCAGTTTTCGTTCTTTCGCCCTGCGCATCTTTTCGTGCGCATCTTCGCCCTGATTGGCGGTACGCCCACACGAAGTGGAAAGCGATTAGCGGAAAGCTCGCTGCGTTTCCCCACCATCTTTCAACCTGTGCGTCGCAGTTATGGACTCTGCTGAACTTCGCTATATGCTGTTACGGCTAAGTTACGGTTCGTCGAGTAACGTGTAATGCGTATTCTGTTCATAAACAATGTTTACGCATATTTGAAAGTTACAGAGTTCAGGAAAAAGTACACAAAAGACTTTCAACGAATAGATCATTGTTTACAAAAAAAGAAAAAAATAATAATATATACTGATCGAATTGAGTAACCTCTTCCTTTTCGAAGTTGGTTAAAAAACGATACGCGTTATACGTTGCTCAACGAACCGTAACTTAGCCGTAACAGCATACATACGAATAGGATTTTCAAATTCGATTTTCTCGAAAATTAAGCCTTAAATGAAAAAATTGTATTCCATATTTTGTTCTTATTTTTTCATAAGGAACCACCTCGTGCCCGCTTGTACATGTATTCGGTCGCACCCTGTATATACATGTGGATACAAGCAGGCAGAAATAGAGCCAGCTGTTTCTAAATGCAAGGGACACGATTCTTTGGATGTCATAAAAATATGTACCCCAGGTGTCTACCCTTCGAATGCAATGACCGTACCTTTATTTCACAGTTCCGTAACGGCATCGATCGCTACCGTCTTTTATTCTCTCTCCCCCACCCCTGCCCATACTGATCGCAACATTTAAAAATTAAATGGTCCTGTGAAATATTTTTGGTACATTGTACCTACATACACATTTTGTAATTATTCAATGTTTAGTTTCATCTTAACGCAGCTTAATTAAAGTTTATATAATAACGATAATTACTGAACGAAAAATACATCATATGTATTAAATATGTAGCTATTCGTTTGGATTGAACGAATTGTATAATAAACTAATTTAAATTTGAATCGAAAATAAATTTGTAACATTATTTCTATGTATTTTCTGGAACATCACATGTCACACTCCCGCTAAAATGTCCTGAACTAAAATTACACAGTTAAACACAATAATGCTCGCAGGATTGTAATAAAATAAGAGAAAGAATGCTATTATTTTAACCTATTATTAATGATTATGAAATATATATGCACTAAAAGAAAATGATAAAAATTATACGTGTTTACTTACTTTCTAGTTCGTTAAACCTTTGGATTCTAGCTTTGGAAAATGACATTGTTTAAATATTTTTAAACAATGTTCTGAAGGTCTTAATGTCCTTAAAATGTTCTTAAAACAAATATAATAATTAATATTTTCACAGATTAAACAAAAACTGTTTCTAATGGACGTTAAACTACGTTGTATCCAAGCGGAGGTCACACTACATCTGTCCAAAACTTTTCTTCGGTTAGAATACTGCATTCGTTTCTGGATTTAAAATGACGGTTAGAAAATTATCAGCCCAATGACGAATCAACGAACGAGAATTGCGCAACCAACCAATGCGGTGATAGCTAAACTATAGCTCTAACACCAGTAACGTAACAAGGGCTACAACTCAATGGCGCTAATGAATTTCAATGATTATTTGTGATTGATGAAACTTCCGTAATAATATATTCTTAGAAGTAATAATGCATTACAATGTATAATTACGAGGAGAATAATAAATTAATTAAAATGTTTAATAAAATGTTATAAAACTTGAAAATATTACACTGAAATCTCATGCACCCAATTCCTCAAAGAGTAAACAGCTTGATATGCACCTGAAAATTACCATCAATATGAAACAAATGATGTTTGATGTTAAAAATTTGTCATTTGTTTTATTAAGAGAATTATTCTAATATTACAAATGATAAACTTTTTCAAAATATATCTTCAATATTTCTAAAAAATTGTCGAATCTAAATATTCTTCTATCAAATGCAACGTGTAGCAGATAAACCAATGGGCTTTCGTTTACCGTATGGTTGTAACATATTCCCGATAGAAAAGTAATTGTAATACTATTACTTTGCAACAACAATCAACATGGATTGTAAAAGTTACATTATATGTTTGGCGTTTATTTTAAGTTTGAATTATGTTTGCTGTCAGTATAGAGCAAAAAATGTAAGCACCTATTTATCTTTCCTTGTAGCTATCATGAATACTGAAATACAATATTAAATTACATTATATATATTTTAGATTCAAGGTTCATCCTTGTCTGATCGGGTGCAACAATTAACAGAACTAGCTCTTACAAGGTCTGTAATTAAATTCAACAGCGCAAAGTTTAAGGAATATGTTAAGACCACGCCAAGAAATTATTCTGTCATTGTAATGTTTACTGCAATGGCACCGCAGAGACACTGCCAAATCTGCAGGTATAATGTAATGTATCTATAATACTTATTATATTAAGTTATAATCACTATATATTTCTGTTCCATTAGGCATGCAAATGATGAATTTGTGATAGCAGCAAATTCATTCCGGTATTTGCAATCTCATTCAAAGAAATTATTCTTTGCATCTGTGGATTTTGATGAAGGATCAGATGTATTTCAAATGGTATATAAAACATATGTTTAACTACTTATCTGTGTAATATGTATAATTAAAAATAAGACTTGTTATATAGATGAAATTAAACAGTGCACCAGTATACATGCACTTCCCACCAAAAGGAAAACCAAAGCCTGCTGATACTATGGATATCCAAAGAGTAGGATTTGGAGCAGAAGCTGTTGCAAAGTGGATATCTGAACGTACTGATATTCAGGTATCTCCTCATACACATGCTTTATACCCAAAATACAAAAATGTTAACAATATATTTCACTGCAGATTAGAGTATTTAGACCTCCAAACTATTCTGGCACAATAGCAATAATAATGTTGCTGGTATTTATTGGAGGATTCTTGTATCTCAGACGCAATAACTTGGATTTTATTTACAACAAAACTATGTGGGGATTTGGAGCATTGGTAATTACTATTTTGATAGTCATTAGAAGCTTAGTAGCAGTTCTGATTATTCCTTTAAATTATTCATTTTAAAATGATTTTATTCATAGTTCTTCACGCTTACAATGATTTCCGGACAAATGTGGAATCATATCAGAGGACCGCCGTTCATACATAAATCTCCCAGTGGAGGTGTAGCTTACATTCATGCATCTTCCCAAGGTCAATTTATTTTGGAAACTTATATTGTCCTGATTTTGAGTATCCTTTTGACTGGTATGAAGCTGTTTGCTATCAACAGTACTAATATTTTCCTTAATAAGATGTAATTAGATGGAGCGGTAGTATTAGGTATGATTTTAATGACTGAATCCGCATCGCGTAAAGGTGATGTGAAAAAGCGGCGGATATTTGCCGCTATAGGTGCAGGTTTAGTTGCTATTTTTTTCAGTCTTCTATTATCAATATTTAGGAACAAAGCCCAAGGTTATCCATACAGCTTACTATTTAAATGAATACTGAAAGTGATTACTTCCTGTATTATAGAAGCATTTTTCCAGCTAATCAAATGTATATTATTGAAATAAAAATGTGTTCCTTATTTTAAAAACGCATGCAATCCCTCATCATAATACCATATATTGTTTTGTATTTTTGTAATTAAAAAATTTAAGAATTTTTAAGTAAAATGGCGGGAAAATACGTGGCGTCATCTATTATCTGGTGCTCAAAATGAGCTTTTTTATTTCGCCGATAGGGAGCGCAAAAAATATATCGATCTATAGTTCCCCTTATCAACACCAGATAGCGCCACAGTATAAAAGCGCCTTCTTTTGAAGAGGGAATCCCCTTGAACGTTTGGGAGAGACTAAACTGTTAAAAGGCCCTTCACATAGTCAATGTTTTGAGAATGCTAAGTTTGAGAACTCAGGGAGAGCAGAATGGTGCCCAATGAAAGGCTACATCCTCTTTTATTTTAGAAAAATATAAAATGAAATTGAATTTAAGATAGTAAACTCCAAATCCTGTGTCGAGCATGTAAAGATTCAGCTTCATTCTCTAAGGAAGGATAAATAACTGGAAACCCAAATTCTTTTGATAAAACCTATTAAAATTGTTAAGTAGGGATGCACAAGTTTAGATTTGATTATGCTTAGCCATGTCCCTCTAATTATTGCGTGTATACCGATATTATATATTCTCTCCGTGACTGCTCTTGACACAAGTAATCACTGTAGTAGATGATGCACTTTGAACCTACAGTAAGGTCAATAGGCACATGAATTTTAAACCATCGTCACCAACTTCTCTGCTCTAATTAGACTCTATCTTACATCTAGATGCTGTTGATACCAGTGTCATTCTTTATTATTAGACCTTCGGTTCTACACACATTAAAGTATGCCTTGTTGAAAGATTTATTCTCTCAAAGAAGGATTAAAATGAATTAGTCGTAAAAATTAATATAAAAATAAATAATAATTTTCTGGAAGAACAGTACTATTGTTTCAGTTTTACACCTCACTGTATATAGGTGTCCTTAAATTTTGAAAACACCTGTAACATAATTTCATATTCATACAGTATTGTATCGTGAAAGATGACCAAGATACCCTCACCGTCTAATGCAATTAACTGTTCATAAATTTCTATGCGGGCACGGCATACAAGCGTTAAATGCATCGCGATCGAGAGAATCGTTCTTACAAAAACCGATCTGACTGCATCGGTATAGCGAGCCCGCCTGGTGACCCTACTTTCACAGTTGACCCCATTCCATGGTCGCGTACGAAATACGTTCGTATAGCTTGCTGGAAGGGCCCTGTTTGTTCTCCTTGGTCCACGGACCAAGTACCCTTGTGTCGGTGAAGAAGAGAAAGAGAAAGAGAAATGGAGGTAGTCGAAGAGAAGCTGCACAGATCGTTGCAGAAAAATGACCGGTTATTGCTGGAGACTCTGGCCGATAAAGGGATTCCCTTAAGGGTCGAGATCTCCGCGTCTGCTAGCATTTGCGAGTCGAAAGGGTTTGAGCGTGAGAGCTTTTCACCAGCTACGGTAATTACCACCAGCGGTCAGCTTCGACGGGAAAGCTAGCAGCAACCCTCTTTCGATGTATCAAGATCCTGTATCCTCGGGAAGGGATTAACGAGCACGTTCGATCTACACACACCATCCCCCACGATCGAAATCAGTCTCTCGATTGGAGGATTAAGACAGACTTACCTGGATATTCTTATTAACACGATGACCGTCACCGTAGAGATGGAAATGTGTATTAAGACACAATTATCGAGGATAGAATTATAATAAGAGAAGATAGTTTTATTAATTTTAATGTAAAAACATCATCACTCTAAGTGTACCCTTCTAGCCTCGTTCAATATTGAAATAAAATTAGTTTAACGACTGGTTACACAAACTTCCCTCCGAGTCTTATCACCTCGTCCAGCAATGGTAGGGGTTCCTTAAAGTTAATCCTTTGGACGCCTCCGCTATCGTGCAATCAAGTGTACGCGAACTTTCGACTAATCCTATATGCTTTAAACGCCTCTGTGTAATCCAGAGCGTGTGACGCCTGTAATTAAATATTTGTAAACAAAGGAAAGGGATTCCAGGGCGAGCTGCCGAGTTCGTTGGTTAATTAGAGAGACAATGAACTCAATCGTGTTGCCCGATCTTCTCACAAAGGTGTCCGACGTGGAAGACCTTCGGGAGGCCATCCATTTGACATATGCCAAGTTGTTCGGGATATGAAACTTTCGACACCTGTGCAAACTATTGTATCATTCCTGTTTCTGCTTGATCCGAAGACAAGCAAGATTTATAAACAGACGAGCTTTACCTTTGGGTGATAGAAGTGTGTAGAGTATAAAAAGCGAGGGTATCGAACATTTTATTAGATAGTGCTTTCAATTTCTAACAAATCTTAACAAATTAATATGAGTTTCCCATGGAAATTCAAGTGTCACCCACATAAGGGTGATAAATATCCCAGCTACTCCAATGGATCTAAGAGACCCAAGGGAGGCATTCACAAACAGATCCATTCCAAGGTTTTAGAATAATTGGTAAAACTATGAATAACATTTAATTAGAACGTTAAGTCAATAGCCATTCAGTGAGATAACAGAGAAGTTATCTTTACCTTTTCCAATATTATTTCATGCAATTATGAACATATTAAATATCTCACTTTGACTATTATATATCTTGAAAGCTTGCTCTATTTTGAGCTGCATATTAATATACATATTTAATACAATAAAATGATCAAATGTTCGACCACGTACAAACAGTAGTTGAGAAGTGGTTTGGGTCCTTGTCCTGGTCGGAGAAATGGGGTCGATTGAAGTTGGTCGTTATTTCGGTATAATGACTTTTATTTTAAGAGATAACTGGTTCGAGCTAGCAGCATAGTAGACGGAAGTCTACTTTCGTTCTATTTCGATGAAAGTAGGGAAACTTGGAAAATTCAACGTTGGAGGGAGAAAATCTTTAGATCGTAGGGAAAAGGGACCTTGAGATAGTAGCAAACGAGGAGAATAGGGGTTGAACGTCAGACTATGCTGTTTCATGTATAATAACAGATAATAGAAATATTCTTTTGGAAGAAGACGATTAGAAAGAAGGCACTAGTCTCGTGATCTCGGTCGTCATTCTATCGATTACGCTTTCCTCGGGTAGGTTGTTGGCGACATTTCGCTCGTAAAGAGGAGAACGCGAGATTTGTTTAGCCAGATTTAGAGCGTCCCGCGTAATTTAACCCTCTTACTCTTTATAGGGCGGAAGATTTGTTATTTCGTGGACGGTTTGCTAACTGCAAGCTGAAGGACGACGAAAGAGCATAAGCAATAACGACGGCATGGATATCGCGTAGCCGATTTGGGCAGCGTAGTACGTTTAAGGAAGACTTTTATGCTCCCTAGAACAATATCGAGAGATTTACTCGTACCGGGAATTGCATCCTGCACCACGATCGATACCATACGCACTTGTGCGTCCATGTACATGCATATACCTTTTGTTGACCGTTCTTTTGTGTCGAAGGCTTGAAAGAAATTTTCCCGACAACTCGAGACAGATCGATCGATCAAAGGATGTTGGAAAGACGTTGAAGTTTATGCTTCTTTCGGCGAGTAAAATTTTAACCGATCGTTTTACGAGCCTCGAGCAATACTGGATAAAATATGTGCTTGAAATAAAAATTATTGGCTTGCCGCATTCTGACAAGATTTAACAACATAAAAATGTTTATTTCATTCCAATTTCAAGCTTAAAGTTTGATGAAAATTATTATATAAACGTTTGATCAATATTCTTCCGCCCCTCAGATGGCGGACCATGGAGAGAGCTCCAGTTCTAATTTAACTCTGTACTTCATATCATTTTCATTTTCGAAATTTTACTCTGTTTCTTTAGAAATTATACATAAATTTGAAGCCTAAAATCTGCTAAAAATGATCTGTTTGATTCGAAGAGTTTATAGTTTACAGGATGAGCATTTCTTTTGAGGCTCTCTGTATAATGGTTTCGCGAGCAGCATGGAGAATCGTTGGTTTCGTGACTACGGCTCTCGTTTCGTGACTCATTCGTGACTTGGATTGGGATCTGACCTCGTCACTGCACGAGCTAACCATTACGTTAAAGTTCGAACAGTAGCTGAAAATGGGCGAAGAAAGTAAAGAGAGCCGCATTCGTTGATTTCAAGTAGGACGAAATATAAGGTAGGAAATTTGAATGATTATACGTATAAGGGTAATCAAGAGAATTACGGTCAAACTATGAATTTATTCGTACGATAAGTTAATTATTATAAATTGTTATTAACGTGCCGCGAGTGTCGACGATGTCAAGGTTTCGCGGGACCTCGAAACATTGTTTATTTCAAACGATATTCAAAGTGAATCGAACGTGAAGCGATTGCTAGAGCACCGGTAGAGGTAGGACAGAGTGAAATAGGCGGAATGAGTTCATCTCCACTAATGCAACCATCCAAGTTAACTCGTACATCCTTCTTAACGTGCATAACCTCGTGATTATGCGAGTCTGTCGACCGACTAACACGCGAATAATCGCTCGAAGCGATGTACGATTGTCGAAACGTGTATATACGAACGTCATCGCTTAAAACAACTAGAAAATTTTGAAAGTAACCATACGATCTTCAATCGGAGACGAGATGAGCTCTGATCGCGAGAGAAAAGTGTTACGCCAGTAATAAATATTATAGGAAACTGGCTTTCTCTTAAATAGATAATTACAGTTTCATTAAAATAAAATATTTATTGTTCGATGTTAAAACATGATTTATTTTGTTTAAATAAATCATTCGATATTCTCCTTTGTAAACGTTTCATCGAAACACCGATTTTTCTGACACGTAGGAAGAAAATCAAATAAAAGCATGCACGTAGAATAAAATGAAAATTAAGCAAAGATTCGAACAGTTATGAAGACTATTACGTATCCTATGCGATATCGCGATTTGCATTCTTATGAGATACCGTTTCAAACGGAAAACGATCAAATCAAAGCCCGACACGTGCATCAAATCGACTTTCCGACTCGACCGCGATGGAATTAAATAACGTTTGAATTATATCTGATTCAATACCGAAAACGAATTACCGTAAAAATGTATTGAAAGAGAATCGCACGGTCTGTTTATCAATTCAACCGTTATTTCGTTATGTCTGTTATGACATCGATTGTTACACAACCGTGTTTATTAATAAATATCATTACTATTTATGTATGCAAATTGAGTTTGGAATTTATACAGATTGTGGAAAAATTTGTGTTTCTTCATTGAAAGAAACACTTTTTGATCTCGAATGGGAAATCTATTTCCATCTAATTATCATAAATTAAGACATGATTTCATGGCACCCTTATGTCTCCTAAATGACGAAGATTGCAGTAAATTTGAAAAGCAATTAGCTTATTCGAAATGTATTTTTGAAAAATACCAGGAGAATTCATTTTTACACCTAATGTCACGAATTTTGTCGCACCCTGTACATTTTGATCACGGTAATACGAATGGTCCCTCTCTGTTTCGCGCCACGTGCAAACGCTGACAGACCAATGTGTTCAGAGGGGAAAACACACGCAAGAGATCGAATGAAAGGGAATATGCAAAACAGTCAGCCCCACTCGTTCGTCCAGTGTTACGTCATCGAAATATTTTGGACGATGTTGGAGGTTGAAGGTTCCTACTCTTCGCGAGTTTCTTTGAAGTACCTTTTAGATTCGAGGAACAACGAGGCTGTTGTGAAAGTTTCTCGGTCAGAACGAGAAGCAGCCATGAGTTACGTTAATAAAATAACATTTCGTTTATTTTCCATAGTAAAATATAATACCTTAGTCAGAGCCAATAATTTGAACAAAACGGCATTAAACGATTCATAAAAATATGAAGTAAATCTTTCCAAAGGCCACAAATAATAAATTTTCTGATTAAAATTAATTTACCTGAAACCGTATGATGTTTAATTGATCTCGTGTAACATTGTTAAATACTAGTATATATAATAATTAACGCGGAGTGAACCAAACAGCGTTTCAACGTTCTTTGAACTTTAATACACTCATTTAAAATAAATGGTTCCACGTTCATATTAATTTCAACAAAATTCATTAAACGAAATTGTGCGTCGCGGACATGCAATACCGCGTGTAACGAGTATATGTAATTATTTTTGGTAGAGTTAAATGAGAAAGAAGAAGTATTTATAATTATAATTATTTTTCAAAGCTGTATTTCTTTTAAATGATTATTTTTTTCTTAAAATGTTTCAATGAAAATTGTTCCCTCTAAAAGTCGACTTTCACAATGGATTATCTGTAGTGAAAGATTACGGTGCAGAGGCTACAAGAAGAGGAGTACAATGTGAAAGAAGGTGTAGGTGGTTACTAGAAGTGTATCCAGAGTTCTGGACTCCAGCCATTTCCTAATTGTGTAACCTTTCTGGCTTCTAGCCTGGCAAAGGTCTAATAGGTCTAATAGGTCGAACAGAACAGTCTGTTCCTACCTCTGTACACACTAGTCTGCTTCACCTTACAGGTTCAATTAAAACCTATTATATAAACAATGCAGATATTCATTCATTTCAGAAAAGATTCCTGTTTTCTGAATTAAAATAAACAGAAAATTGACAAATTGCATAAAATATCACAGCTAAGAATGAAACTACATAGCATCGCGATGTACAAATGAAAAGTGAGCGACAGGTTCGTCGTTTCAATCAGTGATCAATTACCTGCCTAGACAATAGAATTCGCCGTAGAGAAAGCGTAATACTCAACGCTTATTACACCTTCGTTTCGTTTTTCCCTCGCTTTGTTTAGCTTCTCCTGCTAAATTAAATTCATGCTTTCACCGCAGATCTAGAGGGTACAAAACCTGTCAAGAAACGAGTACATTAGACTTCTTTAAAAATATTCAAATTTGACCTACTATCATCATCCGAAAGCTAATTAACCCGGGAGCGAGTTGATTACTTCCGAGTTAATTCATCGTGGACTGTTTCTCAGCCTACAATTCATTCGAGAAAAGTTCCGTTCAATCTCGATCGAGGGACGCTAGACGGAATGGAGTCTGTGTAAGCTCGGAAAACAGCTTAATGCTTCGTTCGAATCCTGTCAACGTCTTTACGTGGGAAGATAAGATGGATACGAGAGACTGGAGTAGCGCCAAAACTGGTCTTATCGTAAGGAACGAGGAGACACCAGCGATACTTCCTTCGATTTATATTAAATGCCTTGCAGCCTCTGCAGTAACCTGTCCGCAAGGAATTATGTGCATGAATAAAGGTGCTAGCACACCCCTATTTCTCTCCATTTTTTTCTCTTCTTTCTCCATTTCGGAGGGGTAGTAACCTAGCTGCAACGAGCGTAACTCGAGGAACCGGATCGAAAGAATTAACGTTGAGACTGGTCATGGTTCTTCTTTGAATATCCACCGAAACGAGAGGCAATCTGAGAGCGATCAAAGGGCAGAGACACCGGGCTAAGGGTCATGTACGGCCATGTAACCTTCATAAATATGCTAACGCACCGCAAGTTTCCTGGTGACAGTAAGTGTCACTGGACAGTAACTTCTCTAATAAACAAGAGGATTTGTTAGTTGACACTGGAACCACCAGTGTTGAATGTATATTGAAAATAAAATAAATAAAGAGTGAAACATAAACTAGTATATAACAAAAATATTTTAATAAATTTTATAATTTAAAATAGGGAACCTGAAATGAGTCATTTTGATCCCTTTGGTAGTTCTAGTGTTAGAAGATTCTAATAATTTTGTTAAAATTACTTCATCAATGTTTACCAATTTTTGAACAAAAATATTTGAATAAATTTTATAATTTAAAATAAGGAACCTTAAGTCTATTTTGATCCCTTTGGTAGTTCTAGAATTTTGTCAAAATTACTCCATCAATGCTTACCAATTTTTGAACAGTTAAAAAGAGGATTACTTCTTCTTCGGGTTTCTTCATTCCTATATTCGTTTGATGCCTCTACTTCTAATTTCCTCGTTTCCGAAACTTTCACCGTAATTCCTCGGTTCGTACGTTTACGGTATACCATTCTCGTGTTCTTTCCACTCATAGAACACACTCCGGCAAAGTTTGATCGTTTAATTCGTGAACGCCCTATACAAAATCGACAAGGAGAAGCGTAGAGCGATTCTAAGAAAACGGTTGGTAATCAGAAGGGGGTTGTCGGTAGTTTAGCTTCGCGATTAGTCAGCCCTCGCGTTTCACCCTGTGTCTTTTCTCCCACGTTGCATGTATACTATATACGTATACATAGACGGGTCTGAGTCCCTCTTCTTTTTCGTGAGTCACTGACGGAAATTACGATCGATCCGTGGTACCCATGAACGAACAAACGAAGTAAGGCTACGGTTCCACTCGTTCCTGGCAGGAATCCTCGAAATCGTGTCGGTCTTATCGTAAACGCATTTGGGAGCCCGATGACACTGGATGACAGAACGTCTTTGTGGAAAATTTATTCTCACCACGTGTCTACTCTTGCTGCTGATCTCGTTAGACCTCTGCTAGGATAGTATCGGTAATCTTTTCGACCACGTGAACGGAAATCAAATCTCTGTCGAGGAATGTAGTAACTTCTTAATTCATCGAGTACTGTGGACGAGTAAAACAGCTGGACATTCGTATCGATATTTATCGTCAGTCAAACAAATTGGTCGCGATTTCTAATTAATTGCCGGAAAAAATTCGATGAAAACCCCGCAAGTCCATTTACGTGTCATAGAATACGATAAATGACAGGCTCGAAAAACATACATTTATTCAATCAAATTGATCGTTACCGTCGACATTGTTTTGCTATCTTGTAAATAAATTTTAATCCTCTCTTCGCCAAAGGGATTCAGATTTTATGAAACAATAAATAAAACACAAAACGAAACTTATGCGTTCGATTGATACTTTTTTACTACAAATGTGTTTTACTTTCACGATTTGATAATTTACATGAAAAACTGTACCCAAAACGAAATAATACCGACAATGATGAATAATTGTCGCTGATAAAATTTTCCCAAATAAAACTGATACTCGTACAATATTGAAAAGAACATATATTCCGAACGAAACGAAACAAGTGTTTTCGTTTTAAATAAATCCGTTCATTGGATTAATCGAGGGTGTCTATTTTAGATAAGATAACTAGGAAAATAAGTGTTAATAAGTCGAAAGAAATTCCATCGGTCTTTGATATTTTAACGAAAGGATGATTCTGAAGATACGATTCACGTGAAGAAAAAACAAAGTAGCTTTGCTAATATTAATTCCTTTCACGCGCTCTTCGAGGGGTTGATATCGTTAGATTCGATGAACATCGGAATCTTTCCCATCCAGTTGATCTTTCATCAATTTTCCCCAACAATCTCAGCAGAATCTTTCACGTATCGTCTAACGTTCCCGTCAACATTAAAAACCATCCTATCCAGACCAGAAAATTAACAATTAAAATTAACAAACATTAACGCTGCATTAACAATTAAAATTAACGCTGCAATTTATACAGTGGGTGTAGTAATTAAAAATTCCAGTGTGGTCAGCAAAACCAACTGACCTGACCATAATTGAAAATACATGGAAATAAAGGAAATATAACCCAATTCGCATTTTATTTTTAGAATCCCTTTTTGGATCGTTGAATTCTTGGCACACCAAAAATTGAAGGAAAATGCTTGCTGGTAAGAAAATTCTCCGGATAAAATATTGAAATTTTTCCTTTTCCAGAATAATGATCAAGCGAAGGAGTGGTTACTGAATATTTACACGAAAGTCCGTCGCATCGATCGAAACTACTTCAGCCCTCTTAACTTTCTTTTTCCTACCGGCGGTAGCAGAATCAAGGGAATTAATTATACCCGGAGCAAATTATCGCTAATAACCGCGATCGATTCTATGCAGCCATCGCATTGTTTACTCTTTAAATTAAGACTTTGTTCAATTAATTCCTTCGATGACAAACTTTATAATTTCTTATATCGTGCCTCGACTTGTATTCTTTATGAAATATTACTCGAAGGTATGACACTAGATTTAATCCTTCCTTATCCGATGTCGTGTCATCATTGATCCATGCTTTAAGAAATAAAAAAAGAAATCAACCCTGACGAGAAATATAAAAATGAAAGCTACGTCCTTCTAGGGTTAATATTATTTCTCGAAAATTTATCTATCGTTATGAATCTCTGCTTCATCGGCAAACTAAATATCACGTCCTTCCTTTAATTCAGCCGACCTCGTCCTCTTCTTTGCCGTCTTCTCGAGCTCGTTCCCCATGACAGGAGTAATTACATTTTTATGTTGTTCCGACACGAGGGCCGTACGTGACTGCAGCGAGAACAATTTCTGTCGAAGCCTGGCGTGTTCGCAATGGCAAACGTTATTTATCCTTTCAGTGTACGTTCGCTTTTCTATGAATTCTGTATATACAGTATATTCAACCCTTGGACGACGGACCACGGAGAGAGGCCCGATTTTGATTCAATTTTGAATTTCATAGTATTTTCTTTCAGGCAGCTTGATACGATAAATGATTATTACATGTAGATTTACGAGTAAACGTTGTTGCCAGCTTCAAGACCAGCCGCTTAATTATCGTGTAAAGTGTACGTCGATTAATCGATCATCTTCAACGTAATTCAAATTGATTAATAACTGGATCGTTCATCACTCGCAAACCAACCTAAACTACTAATCAAATTAACACTTCGATGCCTGAAACAGTTTACACGAAATATCTATTTAAAGCAGCTGTTTTTAATATCCGATGTACGTTTGGAAAGAAAAAATTTTAGGAATTTGACAATAAGATATTCCGTCAGGGAAAGAAACTGTTTTTGAAGTCTGTTAATGAAGAAGCTGACAAAGGCAAACGATACCCCCTATCATTAATTATATTCAACATAATTGATGGGTTTAATAAAATTAGCAAAAGTCAAAGATTTCTTTTAATCTAACGTTATTGGAAGATCACGATTGGAGGAGGATACCAATTATTGGTTACGTGTTGAAGCAACGAAAATATCAAAGAGGTCTTATTAATTTGTCTCCGGTAAATCGGCGTAGGGGTGGACTTATGTGTCACACACTGTACACAAAGGAGCAAACAGACGCGATTAATTCAATTATAGAAGACGTGAGCACGCAATTTCTTCGATGACGCCCGTTAACACTCGGAGTTATGGTTATTACGGTGAATACACATTTTCACAGGATACCAATAATACGATCACGCTTGGAATAATGGTCAATTTGATCGTTGCGACAGGATTACGAGTAAAAGGTTTTCTTGTTAAGATCAGGTTGTTCGTGGTAAATGTAATATCCATTTACAATATAAAATAAACAATCTGGAATCGATATCAGGCACTATAAATTAGATACACTGAAATAATTAAGAGAAAATAATGAAAAAATATTATTTTCTTGAGCCAGAAATTTGAAATTTTAAAATTAACTATTCTTGATAATTAAATAATTAAATTAAACCGATATTTATCACGAAACAACCTAACATTTATACAGTAAATTCGAGGAACAGGCGTCGAGTTATCCAGGAAAGTCAGGGCCCTCCCTGTAGCTTGTTATCTTATTGTATCGTTAGTACGTTGTCTTGGAGCAGGTTTTCTCCTCTTTTGCTTCTTTGTAGCAGCACCCTTCTTGCTTTGTCATCGTTCCTCTTCTCTTTCCTGACCACCTCTGCTGTCTCCTTTCCTCGAGCTATTCGACCCCTCACCCCTACACGTTCACCTCATTCCCAAACTGCGTTCCTACTCAGATGCTGGTGTCCGGGTCAATCTTGACCCCTACCGAGATTCTACAATCGCATCACAAGGATTTCTTATTTAGCCAGTGAAGTCATTCGAAAATTAGATTAAATTCAAATTCTTTTCATTTCCTGAATAAAATTTTTCATCGTCTTCTGAAGCGTCCTGTATAAACGGTTGAAAAAAGGAACGAATAAAGCGATAAACGAAAAGATAGACGGAGAGAAAGGTTGAGTACGTGTGTGTACACGTGTAATGTGGCATAGTAAGCGAAAGAGAGTAGGCACGCGTTGGCCAAGAGGACGAGACGAGACGAACTGTCTTCATTATGCTAATGCCGTGCAACTACAGCTGACCGTGGCCAAAAATAGATGTAGATATCGTGGGATGCTGAGTCGAACCTCGAGGGGGTTTTTATTCTCTCCTTCCTTTCATTCTCCTCGTTCGCTCGCCGTTACGCTTGTTCTCTCGATTCGGAGGATCCTCCGCCGTGGTCCTGGAATGAAATGGTTCCGAGGGTGAACAGATCGAATCGCTCTTTTCCTATTTCTACTTTACACCGTTGAAAATTTTTCCCTACCACCCCGTCCACGGCCCTTCGTTTCGCCTGTTTCCTACCTTCCCTTCTTTTTTTCTCTTCTCTTTCCGTGTATAAAAGCGCCCGCTCATTAGCTTCACCTTTGCGAGGAACACAATGGTACCGAGGGAAACTTTCTTCTTTTCAAAAAAACCGATGACTGGTTGCGTAATGATGCTTGTTTTACCGGAATGCTGTCAGAAGCATCGGTCCAGCGTCGTTAAACGGTACGTTTCTTACAATTTGTCGGCTTTCCTAAGCACCAATTACAAATCTGATGATTTTAATTATTATAAGAGTAGACGGGGACCTTGGTACAACTCCCAAGTCCAAAGACCTACCGCAAACTTCTCTTATTTCTCAATTAAAAATATTTAAATAAAACAAACTGGAAGATAATGTTTTTGAAATAAGAATTAGATGAGATTAAAATATATCTGTAAGTGTATTTCACTTCCGTTTACGCGGTCTGCGGTTACAATGATACCATTGCTACGAAGGAAACCCATGATTGCATTAACGACTTTACTTCGTTAATTTCCTTCGATAAATTGTAAAAAGGTTCTTGAAATTTCTCTATCTACAGAATCGAGGATGCATATAAATTTCTCCCGACTATTCTCTCGTATATTTGGCAGCACGATAACACTTGAAGGGAGAGGAATGGGTACTAAGAAGAAAAGATAGCAGCAGAGTAGCTGTAAAGAGAACGGCAGCGTAATGTAGCGAGTCAGCAATTTTTGTTAAAAATTTATTCGGTTCAGTTTCACGAGAAATATGAGCCTGTATCCCTCGACGTTTCGTATCACACCTTAGCGGCCTCTGTTTCTCTATTTTCTTTTTTATTTATGTATACGAACACACGTTCGAATTGCCACGATATACTATTGGAAACGAGTTCTTCGTTTCTCGGTGCTACGTTAGATAATTTAACATGTAACAACAGAGAAAATTTGCACGGTAATTTATCAATTAACGCTACTAATGAATTTAGAAAATTAATTGAAAAATTGTTAAAATGTTTCTCTATCGATCCAACACGTTCAAACGATTTCGGAAACGGAAAATAAAGTACGTTTGTGTGTATAGGTAGCAGTTGTTCCTCTTATCAGACCCAGTGAGACGAGAAGGGTGTACTTCCGGTTCCGCTGTTAGTATCGAGGATCTCTGAAGAAAGAGTTTGAAACCGAAGATATCCGTAACACGCGGAGGAGTTAATCGACATTTTCAATACTAAAAGACTTTTCTTTATAACTATTATTCCATAATTTATTAAATAAATTTAAAATTGCTATAGTTATACCATTCGCGAAACGTGCGGCTGCGGTTACGGTAAATATCGTAAGATGATTTATTTGAAAGTAAATGTAAAGTCAGTAACTCGAAAATACAAAAGGGAGTCGAAGAGAGAATCGTGACAACGAGTCGTGATAAGTATGTACATACAGAATGCACGTATGTACAATGTACCGTAGAAATATTCGTGCAAACGATATGCACGGTCCCTCTGTATCAGACACCGGGATCTTTTCCCGCTGCGAACCGTAGCACACAGCGACCATCGGCGTCACTATAAAGAATTTTCTACGGATCTCATTCGTTGCCTCCCTCGCGCACTGTCACTTTGCCCCCTTCCATCCTATACACCGGAGGGAATGAGATTAAGCAGGTGTACAGTATGCGCCAGAAGTTCTTTCACCCTGTTTTCAACGATTCACCGATTATGTTTTAACCGTTAACGGTAAAGCGTGAAAGTGAGTTTCATCAAGGTGACGGTAGAAATCGATCGGTAGACGAAAGATTGAAACGAGCCCGGTCAAGGATATTAAATAGATGTATCGCTATTGTGGACGTCGGTATCATTCTACGTTATGCATTGTAGCGGAAAGGGTATCGGCATCGAACGCAAAGAATTTTACTCGAATCACGCTAAGCTCCTTACTCCTTCCTTCCATCCCGATCTTTTTCTTCCACTGCTGTCTTGTGCGCCTGAACGCATGGAGAAACAAGATTACGCCGATGTACAGTACACGCGTTGGAAGTTCTGTTCCCTGTAGGCAGGAACGAGAAGGGTAGAGGAAAGAAAAAGTGAGAAAGAGAAATTGACTAACCCTTTCCAAGCCGCGGCAAGCGTGATAGTCAGCGGGCGATGCGCGACCAAACCTAACCTAACTCCGTTGCCGGTTCTCCAGCAAGGTAAGCAGGCTGGGTCGCCAGCTGGTAGGAGAGAAAGAGACGGAACGAGGAGGATCGAGAAATGGAGGGGGATCGAAGCGGCGCATGCGTCCGAACAACGCTTATTGAGCCATGGAGAGGGGCGGTTGGTGCCTCATCGTCGGCGGCGGTGACGGCGACGTGGCATGGTATACGGCCGCATGGCTGCAACGAGGGGCGAGACGAGCGACTCATATTATGCGGGGGAAGGGTTCCTGGCTCCACGTAGTCGGGGAAAGGAGGAAAAAGGAAGATAAATGATGATCGAACGAGGACAGACTGAGAGAATGCGATGGTGTGTGTATCGAAAGTTCGTACGTACGATTAAGGGAGACAGTCGGCAGATTCAACGAAGATAAAGAGAGAATGATAAAGCCAAGGGAACAGGAATAAGAGAGAGAGAGAGAATGAAAAGGAGAAATGGTGAGAGAAAGAGGGAAGTTCGAATTAGAGGATGCATAGTTGCGCGATAGATGATAGAAAGAGAAGGAAAGAGGCATTGCGCGTTGAATAAAGAAAGAAAAGAGATAAATGACGAGCACGAGGTGGGAGGGTAGAGAGAGAGAGAAAGAGGGAGAATGCGTGAAACGTAGGATCGTAGGTGTGACTAAGCGAGATAGATGAAAGCGAATACTAAAGAACGAATGAAATGGAGCAAGGAGATGTTCAGGAGCGGGAAAGAGAAAAGTAGAGAGAAGGAGAAGAAATAGGTTGTGTGCGTGCGGTAGGGCAAAGAGTAAGAAAGGTGGAAGGCGGGCAGGGAATAGATGAGTGGTGGGATGAACGAGGTGGGGGGTGGAAGGAGAGGGGTGAGGGGGCGCTGCCGTCGGACAGTCGGTGTCGCGCCAGGCCCCCGTTTGCGGCTAGCCAAGCAAGCAGCAAGCAGTCGCAATCCCGTCGCCTAACCAGCATTGCTCGCCTTATCTTTTCACCCTCTTACAAAATCGCATCGAGGCTTCCGTCAGCTGCATATATTTGCCCCGTTCCATCAGCCGGTCCCTCCGACGTCGTCTATCGTCGTTCACCGTCGCCATTGCCGCCGCCACCGCCGCCGTCGCCGCTGCTGCCTACTGCCGCCGTCATCGTCGCACACGCAGTACGTCGTCGTTATTGCCCTCGCAATAGTCGTCCAGTCGCGCGTGGTTCACATAGCAGCGGCTTTGTAGAAAGGATAAATAATACGCGAGCGAATATACGAATATAACCAGGGACCCTGTGAATCGAGTAAGCTGATTATGAGTTTGAACGGTGTTGAGCAGCTCAGCATGCATCCGGGCCAACGTTGTTAAAAGTGAAAACAAGTTTTACCGTGGTTTTGTGTCGCGATCCCGCTGATTAACCGGAACAGTACAGTGAGAGTACAAGAATTTCTGCCATTTCTCGACGTTCAGTGAGAAAGAGAGCAAGTGCACCGTTTCAATATTCGAGCTCGTATGTCACACGTTAAAAGAGCAAATCGTGTCATCGACGGAATAAGTGCTGACAAATAAGATATATATATATATATTTCCTTGGTGTGTTATTCGTTACAACAGTGAGAGAAGTTTCAAGTTTTCAAGAAGCAACGAAGGAAGGCTCACCGACCGCCTAACCTGTCACGGTGACCGACATCACGGCGAGATCGCGGCTGATACCTCCGCGTGTTCCGGCGCAAGGTAGTACAGACCTCTCTCTATTTTACGATATATACGAACGTGTAAGCTTACATCTATATAGGTTCGCGCATAGCTATAAAGCAATAAGTCGTACACGCCATTGCCCGCGCGTGGGCGCTGTGCTGTATGCATCGACATGTATTACGGTTCACGTCGTCATCCCGGTGACGTCATCGTTTCCATAATTGCGTTTTTACGCCGTTGCAAAAAACGACGCCGTTCCGTTTCATTGTTTTCATTAATCACCAGCGATGCTGATTATTCGAAGGAATCATTTTATTTAATTTCTCATCCGGGTCTGGTTTCACGTTATCGTCTGTCGTCGACTCATCGAAATTGTCACGTTTTTTTACGCGAATACTCGATGAACTTCGACATTCGATTAATCGTTGCTTCGCATTGCATACTTTACGTTATCGAACGCAGTCGATACATAATCGTAACTTTCGACTCGGCGGTACATCTGTCATCTGAAATTCGCCTCGATATCGTTGTTTTCTTCATTACCATCGAAACGTAAAAAAAATCCCAGGCCAAACAATAATCGTTATAAATTCATCCTTTTACCGTCGACCGTTTCACTTTCGACTTTTATCGACATCTGTGTCATCTTTAAAATGTACGAATTAAAATCACGTGATCGTATCGCATCAACCACGTGACGTTAACTTCACGTCGGTTCGAACGTTTCGGAGCAACGATCCGTGGCGCGGTTAATTTTTTATTCGGATACATTTGAACGGGTGTTCGGTATCATTCGGAAGTTTCATTTTTCTTTTTCTATCTCTCATGAATTTTTGTCTCGCTCGCTGATTTCACGCTGGAAATCTTATTTAATGACTAAGCTTGCCCGTGATTTACGACAAAGTGCTCGACGATATAATTCCCTAGGAGTTTTCCTTCCGCGAGCAAAAATACACCGCAGACGGCTCGGGAAACCCGGTTTGCCCCTAGGGCTCGTGGTTACTGATATAGATGCATCACTTGTACCGGGCACGTTTCTAAAACGAGATAATATAATGCGTGAGAAGAACATTCGCAAAACTAATTACCTTTAAAGCATCTACCTGTAATACACTGTATTTTCACCAACGATCGAATTACGTTTTTCTTTATCTTATCCGCGTTCATTTTTCATTAGCCATCGATACAAATTTTCAAGAAAATTTGTCGGGTATGCGATAAGCATGGACTACCAATCAAGCAATATACACGTGTAATAAAGTTTCGTTGATAATTCCAAGATTGTAAACCGTTATCGTTATAATCACCGCGATTATGGTACTTTAATGTATTTGGAGGAATTTCACTCCAATTTGTTTTGAACATTATTAGGTAGAACAGCAGTGACTCAAAGTAAAATATATCATTTCTAAATGAAAAATTTCTTATATTAAAAGAATAGATTAGAATATAAAATATAGGATTAAATTAGTATTTGGGCTCTCTCCATGGTCCGCTGTCCTAGGGTTAAGATGATATTTTTTTGAGAGCTACAAATGGTTAATTTTTAGACAATTTTATGACTGTTCTATTTTATTTGAATGATTCGAGAGTTGAAGTATAATAATTTTCACACTCATCACGTGATACCCCATATAAGGGCATTTAATTCTCCCTAATGAAATTCATTTCCTTCTATCTTCTATCATTTTGAACCAAAGTTAGACTGAGTTAGGACACCCATATCTATCAATTAGAAAGGTGTGAAAGAAGTCAAAGGAATTCTATTGTAAATACCATTGCATCTCTCAGGTATCAGTATGGAAGGTAACGCATCAAATTACAGTACCTTCGTGGGCGTGTCTCACTAACATTCTGACCTCGGTTTCTGTTATCCTATTGAACCTTTACACTATACTACTTCATATACCGCGAACCCTTCTTAAACGCCATGTCCTTGTTTCCACTTGTTTACAACGTCTACAGGAAGTCACACCTATGCGGCGACGCGTGGATTCCGTGCATTTCAAAAAATAGGTTACAAAGAAAAATATGAATGGACGGTAAAATATAAACCGTTCTTTCATTAGTACACGTTAGAAACATTGGAGTAGCTTTGTAGGAGGTCCAGGTGGGTCTGGCTTCTTCTTATCTTCATAAAAATAAGTATTCCATTAAAATTCTTGTTTCATAAAATTATGTTAAAAGTATGCAGCAAGGTAGACTTAATATTTTTAATAAAACTAGAGGACCCAGCTCGTCCTAAACAAAAACAGAAATTGCAGGTTGAGCGAAGGTTGAATTTCAGTATTTGAAGATTAAGCAATTTCTGTTATTCATTCGGACATGACGTTACATTAACAAACACTGTGTGAACAGTTGTTCCGTGATTAGTGGTAATTATCCTATGACATCAGCATGTCGATTACCGTGACTCTAATAATAGCTTAGTTTCCGATGAAAAAAGTTTCGAATTAATGTTCTACTATATTAAGGAATTCTGTTTTATTTATGAAAACTTGAAATGAATTATCGTTACTGAATCATTCTATAAATTCTCGGAGGAATTTCGATCTGAAATAGATTCAATAGATTTTAATCTAAAAGAATAGAGGATGAGATATTTGAACACTTATACAATGGATATTTTTGGAGAATTTGAATCTTATATTTTTGTGGTCATTAAAAAATTAGAGATACATGACTAGTTCCTGTTAGATGAAAAGTCGCAATTTTCGGAAATTTTAATTATTTGTAACTTCTAAGTGCATTGACCGGTCTCGATGAAATTTTCAGCACACACATAAGTTATTTTCATTATAAAATTATCCTTCACTATTTTCTTTCACGATTTCAACAAATTGTAATTTTTTAAAACGACAAAAGCACATATCTTAAATTAATTTGTATAACTTCTGAAAAATCCTCAAATCATTTGGTCCAATTTTAAATGAGGTATTCTTACCTATGAGGAATACTTTTCCGAGCTACTGTACCTATATGGATATGGAGAAAATTCAATTTTCGTTACACCACTTTTCTAATCACTGTACAATATTGTCACCAAGTAAACCTGTACTATTTCGGAGTTGACAACTTCAATCGACGAATATTGAGCGACATAATTTTTCTCCTGCGTACCATTTTCATAATTACCTGACGTGTTATTACCAACTATACTCGAAACTTTCTTCATCGTACGAAGCGATAAATTATAGAGATGTATAGTGTCGGAATGGTGGAGTTAGCCAGCGTGGATACGTATTACGTCGAGTGAGGTAGGAATAAAGAGAAACCGGTATTATGGACTGCATGACGTAACGATGTCGAAATTATCCCGGATAATATACGCGGGCGGTTAAGTTCTAGTTTTCCTCGAAGCTTTGCCGCGTTTCCACGTTTTTGTCACGGTCCAACTCGGGGAAAACGAAAATAAAGATCCAACGAAAATAAAACCGGACCGAAAATTCTCTGTATAGAGTTACAAAACTCGGTAACTCGTCGTGTATGTATATATCCGAGCGAAGAAAATCCTATTTATATCGGTTTCTTGTTTCTCTGGTCGTTTGCCAATAAAATCCACATTTATATCAAGTGTCGTTAATTTACAATTCCGCCAAACGGTACGCGGACGAATTTTCGTTCGTTGAAAGGATTTATAACGGTGCACGGTTCACAAAGTCGTAAATCGTTTCACGGATCGTCCGACCGCTCGCACGCGACGTCATGGAAAATGTGTCCTTCTAATCGTGCTACATATTTCCACTCTGTCGTCGGCCTACTCTTCTAGGCCAAACATACGCTATAACCTACGCGATTTCGCGGCCGTTACAGGAAAACTTTCGTTCGATCGTTGAAGAACGAGTTTCCAGACAGATATTTTATGGAGGGATCTTTCTTTAACCCTTTGACTGCTATGGACGCACGTATGCGTCAGGTGAAAGTTGCCGGTGCACATTTTGTTTCTTGTATGTCTTACTCATAATCGAAGTTATCAATGTATATTACCAGATTATAATGATGTGATAAAATAATGAAAAGAGAGGAGAAAAAATAAGTTTCACCGACTTAATTCTTATTTCGTATGGTACTCAGCAGTCAAAGGGTTAAAGGTTCAATTTTTTTTTTAAATCGCAGCCTTTCCGATATGGATAGATTTAACCAACAGGAACATTAATTTTTACACGATAATGAACTGAAATAATTATTGGGCTCGTATATCTGTCGTTCTACTATAGCAAGCAGCGGTTCGATAATTGGCCGGATATCCTAAATTCATACGCTTTTCCTTGGATCGTTATTAGGTTACACGAATCGAATCGTCGGGATTGTTATGTAAAACGATACCGAACTCGATTATATTCGAGTAATCTTAACTTAAATTACAGAACAGTATGTAATTCCGTACATACGAGTGTCTTTGTCGGTCCCGGGCACCGTTTCGTTCTCGTCGACGACGCGCTCGAAGGCGAACGAGCACGGATCAGATAACACCGGTCAATTCCTGGAACATCTACCTCCACCTTGGAGGCTCACGCGGTCGTAAACGGCGAACGTTCCCATATGAATAAGCGTAAGGCTTTTAAACGGAGCATTCTGCAGTTGGCCCATGCGAAAATCTGCATCGGTACAGTGGCCGCTCGATAATTCGTCGCCGTATGATTCGTCTGGATAGCCAATCGACTCCTCTCCTTTTAGAGGCTGAAAAGCGAGGAATTATCGAGCGGTTGCTCTATTGTACAGAGATCATTGATCCGTGATCAATTGATAAGGTCGAGTCTTAGGGACTTTTATATCGTATTTCTGTGTGGGTGAACGAAGAATGCGGTGTAGCTTGACGCTGTTAATAGAAGCTTAGGAAAGAAAGCGGAGGAACGGGGAGAGAGAGTGATAGGGAGCAACAACGCAATTCATGGGACGCACGTAACGTTGAAGGGCGGCAATTGTCGAGGTTAAAAGCATAAAGCGGGAACCGGCGCGGCGGTGTTAACGATGGGAATGAAAAAGGGAGAAAAAGCTCCGAAGCCTTAAGGTCGATTCCTCGTCTTTGTCCCTGAACGTTTCCGAGCATCCTGTACGTGTTGGTGCACGTCGTACACTGTACGCGTAGGCGGGGTGGGTGCGCCTCGTTTTAATTTTAGTCTCGTGACAGGCTGCTCCCGTGAGGGAGAGATAGGTGGCGTTGACCCGCCAACGTAACTACAAATATTTCTCTGCTTTTTCCTTTCGTCGCTCGACTCCATCCTCGTCTTTCTCTCTTTAAAGCACAGCCCCCACATATGCCGTGGAACGATACATCAACGAAAATCCACGGCTCTTCTTAACGTTCCCCTTTACTCGAACGCTTCGTTCAACTTATAGTCTCGCGACGTTTTCTTTCCCCACCCTCGTTCGCTGAAACTTTCCGCAGGGCGGCTCTGATCAACACCGAGAATGCAAATTAACTAATTTTTCATCGTTACCTTCATTCGGGGACTCGAGTAGGAAAGTAAATAAAAGTTAGAGAGATTTAACTTGATTATAATTCAAAGGCATCGCTCAGCCTCAGGTGTGGGCTTCTCTGCGCGTCGCGTTCAACTCGGATGTATGTAAACAGATTGCGAAGGAACACGCATTCTATTAACGCGTGATAATTTTCCGTTTCTTCAAGAGCCGTGTTTGGAACTTGAAAGCGTAAATTATCGAGCGACTATTGTACAAAGCTCGAGGTTTTCAACTTTTCTTCATTTTTTTTAACATTACTGTTCTCCTTTATAACGATATTACATCTTATCTAATAAACTTGAGAAATGAAATAAAAATATAATCGTTAATGGACGAACAAGTTTCTGTAATGTCTCACTGGAACAATGGTGTGTAGGAGCACCGCTGTATTGTTCTCATTTCCAGTGGAACGTCTTTCAGTAGCGTAGGCAGATGATTTGTTAAGAATTGAAGATACGACGTTTCTTACTCCATTTACCTCTTTTTATCTCCGGGGATACTCTATATTTCAGCCTCTCCGCTTTCGTTCTTTCACAGCTGACCTATCTTTATACTGTAAGACTGATCGCTGATAGTGGTATCTAAGAATGCATTGTTGTTTTACGTCCCTGGGATACATCCGGATAGGATCAAAAATAATTTGGGATCTTATTTTTTCCCGTATACTTTCATTTCCCGTACACACCTTTATCTTCTGTTTTAATGAATCGTACATACAGCATGTTCCATGCAACTGGGTCAAGCTATAACTTCAAAACGGTAGAAGAAAGAATTAAACGATGTCACGTGTGGTGCATCGTAATATGATGCATGTGTCGACTCCGAGAGTGGAGGTGTTTCAAAGATTTCAAGGTCTAAATGGTAAATCTTTTCCAAATGAATCTGCACAGTTTCTTTTGTTTCAGATACAAAGTATCTGTTTGAATCTTCTACCGTTTTGAAATTACAATTTGGCTCATTTTTATGGAACATCGGGAATCCACGTTTTTGTAACGGGATAAAAATATGAAAATTCCTAAAACGGTGCTGTTAATTTCAACAGAAGCGTTTCAGTGGGGAAGGATAGAAAACTGTTGTTGGAGGTTTTAATTTGAAAACCGATGGACCGATGGTAATTTTGTTTTTCCTATCGAACTAGCCACGAGCTGATGGTACATTCATCGCGATAGAATTTGATTTCACAGAAAACGATAAATATTCAAGGGCATACGGTCGGTGGGGATCGTGTGTACGAGGGCACGGTTGTGCAGAGAATGTTCCATGAAATTTCATCGTTGAGAGCATTTTGCGCTGTGACAGTGCGCGTATAGCGGCCGACTTCTCGACAATGAGTCAGAATGAATGATTTGCAAGCGTTGAAATGCATGAACGAGCAAGCCGAGCGCAACGTCCGATTGGACGGCTGCCTCTCTCCGTAGTCGCGCCCTCGCCCTTCCGTACAAATTTATGGCTTCAAAGCGTCCCGATGCATCTACTCTGTGGCGTCAAATTGCTTTCCCACCGGTTTTTTTATCATTCCACCCACTGACGATATCCGCCGACAGTTTTATAACTAATTATATCAACTCATTTCATAAGTAATTCATAAGTTTATATAAACAAATTTCAATTAGTTTAACATATTAAATATTTCATTTCTTTAAATTGAAAACAAGTCCCTTGATGCTCAGTTTTCATCATTCACTATTCATTCCAAATAAGAAGTAATATGATTTTCATATTTTCTAATTAATAGGCTCAACAAACCTCCATCTTTAATTTAATAATTAATGTTAAAGTTACGTGTAAAAATGACATAACTTCGTTGCCATATGATGTCACATTGTTCAATCAGGATATGTATAATGCCCAGCGAGAGCGATGTATCGAGTGCGCATGCGCGTCAGATCCCAAGCAGTGGGGGACAGATAGCGGACCTTCCCCCACCATTTCTCAGTCCCCGTTTAGACTCGGAGTAGGACGGTACTTCGCGTCGCGTCTATAGTGTATCTTTAATTGTGTTGGTGATGATTGTTGTCCCCACCTACTCTTCTAATTTTACTCCACGTGTTGAGGTTCTACCTTTGTTCTCGCTTGGCACGACTCGACGAACATAACAGGTTAGTTTATGATAGGTTTTTAATTATGATAAGGTGATTGACAGGTTGATCGTCATGGTACAAATAGGTTTATTTAGTACAATGCGCTATAATGTGGATTAAAAATAGTAACTTTTAATTTTTTTTATTTTTATAATCACATATGAAGTACTGTTTAGTGGTTGAATTATTTGCTCTTGTTTTTTAATGGCCTCTGTCTGGTCGCGTTTTATTAATATTTTAAAGGCATTCAGCTTATTTTGCAAAAAAATTCGCAGTAATAATTAGTGCCACTCGTTCTCTCGATTCTGAAAATGCTGGAACATAGGAACTCGTTTCGACGAAGAATATTTTCAGTCTAATTACCTGGCCGTTTCTACCGAAACTGTGGGGGATAGCAGTGCCATTCTCGAGATTACTGAAAATGATACTGCGTTGCGACACGCCACGATGCGCATGCTTTTCTTAATGTAACCTCATGATAAATACCGGGTGTATCGTGTTAACACGATTCTACAAGTAATAAAAAGAAATCGAAATTGCAGAATAACATTTTTGAAAGCTTATTTTTATTTTATTGCTATCATTTTTTTGTTTATTTTTTCATTGAACTCTATTCATTCGATTTATTTAATAATTTCTTAAAGATTAAAAGATCTTTTATTCTGCAATTTGTATTTTCTGGAGCACCCTATATATTTTTCGTACGTATATTTTAGAAGTCTAAAGTTTGGACTAATTTAAAGTTGGCAGAGCTTCTTTTATTACGACGTTTTAAGAATATATTTTTAAATTGGATCGATTTTCATGATACAATGAAATTAGTATTACTGTTCAATAATTAATTACAGCAATTCTGTTTAATTATCTTATGCAAGACGATTATCTTAAATTCTATAAGTAACTCGGATTCGTCGTTTGTGAGTTAACATTTTACCTATCAGACATCGTTTGAAATAGCTCTTATCATGAAATCTTACTGAATACGATAACTTATTCGTGGGTACTTAAATCTGAAAAGCGCGGGTACACATTCGCGTATTAAAATGGTCTAATTCGAACCGATCCCCTCGAATCGTCGATCAATATCGCCATTGTTTTCTATTCAGCTGATAATACCTCAAACTGGTAGAATATAACGTTCAACCTTATTGTGGAAGTTTGCTCGTTCACCTTAGTTGGCCAGGGAAAATTTCATTTGTTTTCGTGTTAAATAGTTGGAAAAGGCGGGCTTATGCAAAAATAGGTCGATGTTGTTTTGCTTTTAGAAACAATTGATCACGGTATGTTTAGTAGAAATGATAATAATATGGAATATGCATTTTTTAATTAAAAAAATATTGGAAATAATGAAAAATGTTAGAATAATTATTTGGAAGAATAATTTTTAAAGAATTAGTGTAAAAATATGATATACAAATCCAGTCTCTCTCCATGGTCCGCCGTCCAAAGATCAATACTAATAACATGTATTATATTCCAAGATAGCTGTAACTAGTCATTTCCAGTGATTCAGTAGTTGTATAGCGTTAATCGTGCAGATGATGTGATATCATTATTGTGGATGGAAGTCAATGGAGGAGTCAATAGAAGGGACCGCAGGCTTAACAATACAGTCGTCTGAAATGTTTTCCTAGTGAAATCAAAACCGGGGAGCTCGCTTTCTACTTTTCCGTGATGTTTGACTCTTGCTAGCCTTTTAAGAAGATTGTCGGGTAGCAGGTATACCTCCATAGAATTGTGCTCTTTTGTGCAGCGGGCATAGAAGGAAGAGGTACCTTGCAGGGAAAACCTCTGCCTGCGGAGCAATAAAAGCTTCAAGGTCTCTTTACCATCGTAGATCCTTCCATCGATCTGCATTCACCGAGCTTGACACGTATTTTCACGGCGAAGCATTATGACAGGTGTAGGACAATAACAATCGATTATCGTTGACGTGTAACACCATAATTGATCATTTTCTATCCTTTTCTTCCCATCAAAGTTAAGCGGTGCAATAACACTTGGTTATCAAATTAGGAACACTTGCAAAAATGTCATTTTTCTAAACAATGTTCTTAATAATATCTGAAGAAATAGTATAGTAAAAGTATAGTATAATTATTAAAGTTGGAAATTATTCTCTGCAGTTTGTTCCTTTGATGATCAATTTACTTAGCGCAATTAATAGGGGTACCTCCATAAATAACCAAGTATTTCCAAGTGGAATACAGAAGACATCTCGAGGGGGTCAGATACGGGCGACAGTAGCGTGTTAATGAAAGAAACGAATAGTTCGTGAAAGTTTCTAAGTTTAACGATAGCATCGCGATACATCGGAATGCCAGATGATGCATATGCAAAGACGAACGAGCGGTAATACTTTTTGTCAACAGGAATTCCGTGTTTTTAGGCTCCAGAGACGTTCAGTGGCGTCAGCTTTCACAATCTTCGCCATACGGCTTTCGCTGACGCTCGCATATTTTATAAATCAATGTCTTCTGTCATTTTGATAACGAAAAAGAAATTATTATTATTATCTCTACCTCTGCCAGCACGTATTTACGTACACGCGAGGAAACGTAGGAATTTTTTAGCGTTGGGTGCTGATAATACATTTTAGTAGCATTAATTCTTGAACGGCGGACCATGGAGAGAGGCTAAATTTTAATTCAATCTATTATTTCACGTTATTCTTATTTTCTAAACAAATTTAACTGGGTGGAAAATAATGTCTGGTATCTGAAAGGAAACCATGTGTTAGATCCAAAGGATTATATCGAGTAGATGGACAAAGAATGTTCCAAAGTTTTCTTCAGTAACTGGACCAACATTGATCGACCTGCTTTTGATGACAAATGTTACTTGAAACATCCAAACAGAATACAGTCAGAAGTGTATAACATTAACTGTTACATAGAGAACAGGACGTCGATTTCTTTATCTCCTTGAACAGTTTCTTACTTTCTGATGTGCTCCAAATCTCTATTCTTTTGATACATCAGAAGTTTTCGAAATAAAAATTTCCACATAACATTTGAAATATCGTGTCATTTGTCAAACAGAATCCAAAGTTTCGTCTCTGTATTACTAGTTACGCTGAACGGGGGGTCATTTTTACTCGAATTCAAAGTGAAAACGCTACGACGAGGAAAAATCGTCGAACAAGCGTGAACGAGCTTGCTCGCTTGCGTCCGTTCGTTTCAAGCTGGATAACCAAGCGCAGCGAATTGGAAACGTTAAAAATCATTTACCCTACCCTTCCTGTCTTCTTTTTGTTCTCACGTTTACTCTCTGCTGGATGACGCCAGCCGTGTATATATTGGCATGGTTATTCGGATCACTGGACTTTTACAATCGACCACAATCACGCGGCAAAGCGGTTCTAGTGGCGGCATTATAAATAGACGTGCCTGTAGGCGCAATCTACACTGGCGACCATTAATAATTAAACATTACGGTATTTAAGTTGAAACTTTATTCTGATTTCGATAACAAATTTAATAGTTAGTAGTTTCGTTATTGTGGGACTTATTTGAAATACTTTTTAGAATTAATAAATTACATTAATTTGACCTAATTAGACGTCGTTAATTTAATTTAAAAAAAAAAAAAAAAAAATTGTCATTTGAAAAGGTATATAGTAATTATAATATCAGTATATTAACAGTAAACTCCGCCCTAGCGAAAGGGTTAACCCTTTGCATTTGAAAATTTGTATTCCTTTCACTTCTAATTAATCCTTGAACAGTGAAGCGTGGGTCAATCGCGGCCCAGATTTAAAGAAGTGACCTAGAATAATTTTTAAAGAAATTTAGGAAATAAAAGTAATATGAAAGAGAAAATCTAAATTAAAATTGGGTCTCTCTCCATGGTCCGCCCGAGGGTTAAAATAGTGATTTTTCACGATCGTCAGTGAACTCCGCCCTAGTGAAAGGGTTAACCCTTAGCATTTGAAAATTTGTATTCCTTACACTTCTGATTAATCCTTGAACAGTGAAGCCTGAGTCAATCGTGGCCCAAATTTAAAGAAGTGACCTAGAATAATTTTTAAAGAAATAGTGTTAAATTTAGGAAATAAAAGTAATATGAAAGAGAAAATATAAATTAAAATCAGGTCTCTCTCCATGGTCCGCCCGAGGGTTAAAATAGTGATTTTTCACGATCGTCGTGGAAAACGGTACAATTGATTGAACATTATAAAAAAATCAGAAACTATTGTTGACCATACGATCAACCTGTGTCCCTGTACGTACTCGAAGGGTTAGCGTGTCCTGTATCGAACGGTCTAAAATAAATAAACAAATGAATAATATATTAAGAAGACTGTTCGATGGTAGCGACGGTGGCGACGACGATCACGAAAAGTCTCTGTGAGATATTGATTTGCTCGTCCCTCTTTTTCTGCGGTAGTCACGTGAAAGAAGTGGACGAAGCTCGAAGCCGCATTCGTGCACGTGTATCGATTCGACCGAGAGCCAAGGGAAGTCTTTCGAGCACGCGAAATACCAGTCACGGATAGAAGATACGCGAAATCGTCGCGTTAATACGTTCACTGCCGCCCCCGGGGGGTCGCTGATATGACCAAATAACAAAGACGAATGAAAAGAATAAAATTTTTTTAATATTCGTAACATTGTCAACACATTCGCGATTTACAATGGGAATTTTTCTCATTTGTGATCCCATTTTTCGATTACATTTCATGTGAATACGTTAGAGTCGGTTAGGCACGCGATATCGCGTGATCGAACCTTTTAACAGGTGAACAGTGATGCTTAGAATACAACGTCGGTTGTGATCCTGATGATACGCGACGACACAGATCCGTGTCACATTCGATTATTAATATTAATAACATTATTCAGATTTATATCACTAGCAATATTAACATCATGTCGACGAGCGTCAGTTCGCAGCGAGACGCGTTAACGCGTTCCATTAACGATCATCGTCATTAATATTAATCTTATTTTTATCTATGTCATTCACTCGGCGAATGTCCATAGTTCGCGATGAATGGTTAATTGAAGGATCTATCTATTCAAGAATATTGGCACATACCGTTCACCTGAATAGTATCACCTGTTATTTAGGGAGAGATTGAAAATAGTTAAGGTATCGATTTTCATTCTTGAAGAACCTATATTCTGAAAGTAGAATTTCTATTCGTTTTTAAAACTGTTCTAAAATCCCTTCCGGTATCAATTTTTTAGTACGCTCAGAATTAATTAAACAAAAATTGTGTCAGATTTTCTGTAACGCGGTATAGAAATTGTTAATTTCTAAATATTTGCAAGTTTTGCGAAAAAGAGGATTCTTTCGAAGATTTTCGCCGTGGCCTGGAAATCCTCGGGAAAAACAAACGACCCGACCGGAAACGTTTCCTCTTTCCGGTATTTTCTAGTGCGTTGAACGCGCGCATACGTGGCCATAACTCTTGCCAGGTAACATGAGAAACGAGTCGAGCGGTTCGGGCCCGCTTTTCCTAAGCGGCTTACTCCCGCGACGGAAAATTGTGCTATGTACCTCCAAGAGCCCCCCATACACGAGCTTCTTTTTCTTTATCTTAACCGTCTTTGACTTTTGTACAGAGTGTTATAGAATTGATAGTCGTAGTTTATAAACATGAATATTTGTAGAAAAAGATCCACGTTAATGACTTTTGCATGAAACGAGTTTCAGTAAAAATTTATTAATTTTTCTGAGCCTTTGAATATCATTCCGATAGAGATCGTCGCTTTTCTTTTGATAGTACATGGAAAAAACCTGTCGTTCACAGAAATCGTACAGAGCCATGTAAATACGGTTAGATAGTAGAGAGGAACTTGGTGGAAGGGGTTGTACAACAACCTCTGATAATTTCTTATCTAATCTAATCAATATCGCAAGATTTTGTAATCAAAAGAGAATAAAAACGAAATGATTAAATAGTTTAATGGTTTCATTGGCTTCAGTAATAAATTCTCGAATGCATTCGAATTTGCATATTTTTTCAGAGCTTGTTAAATAGCGTGAAAATTTATTTCTATAGATTTACTTTAATTTATTTGAATTTATTGTACAGAGGAAGGCTTTTCTACCTTATTTTTTTTACAAATAAGATGATATACATGAAATTATCCATCCATGTAGAATTTTAATTAGCGATTGCCTTTGATAGCAATGTCGAATCGCAAGGGTCAATTTTAGCCAAACGAAAGGTCGGGTCGGTGGGAATTAAAGCGTGCTTGCATTGGTAGTCTGCGCTTTCTACTTCGCCTCTGCTTAAATCATCTATTTTCACACGGTACCCGAATCCAGCGTCTAGAAAAATCGTAGAGAATCTTTTAAAGCGATACCCGCGACGAGTAAAACACAGCCACACGTACACTTACACAGCAGCATAATTAAATCCCCTATTGCAATTGTCGCAGTAACGCGAATATTCGCTTTCTTTTTCGTATGTTTTCAGAACAGCAGAAACCGGAGGTGGACCGCGGGAGGAGCAAGGAGAGCGCTTCGAATAAATGACGTGAATCGAAGGAAACGGAAACGCAACGTCGCTCGCTAACTCGCAATCCCCCTTCCCTCCCTCGCCAACACCTTCCCCAATCACTCATTCTGACCTTTCCCTTCCCTTTAGCCACGATTCACGACCCTTCGCAACCTGACCTCTGCCCTTGTCTTTCACCTGCTTCGTCGCGAACCGCCTTCTAGCGCTTACTGTATCTCTTTATCTATCTTCTTTCTAATCAACCAATTTTCATCCCTTAGAAATTCACTCCCCCTTTCGACATCCTTCCTCCTTTGGATTCGAGTTTGTTGATATATATATATATATACACACTTATACACACACACGTACACGCAACGATCAGCAGATAAAAAAAAAAGATAATTAAGAAAACATACGTACAATAAGGCTGGTGGTCGACGTACAGCTTTCTCAAGCTTTGCCTTCCTCCCTGCGAAAAATAAGTACACGCTCTTCGGTTTAAAGCTAAAGCTCGACTTCCATCGCGCGAAGATTACAGACGGAAGATTGGAAGAGTTGTCCTGAAGAAAAGCAGCTCGAAATCGAACAAACCTAAAGCCTAATCGTTGTCGGTTAAAGAGAAAGAAAAAAACAAAAAGCGAAACAAGTAGAGTACTTTGGGGTTTGTTCACACTTTCTTCCAACGGTGAGAATCTCCTTCGCCTCCTGCCGCTTCTTTACTCTCTGCAATCCTGTTCGACCCGACACCATCGATCCACCGTGAAAGAAACGAAAAAAAAAAAAGATATATATATATATAAAAAGAAGCTCTCTCTCTTTATCTCTCTCTCTCAATCTCTCTCTCTCTCTCTTTCTCTCCGTGTGTTGTTGTTGTTGTTGTTTGTTGAGAAAATAATTTGAAAACGGCTCAGCTGGCCCGGTGTATGCAGTTGACGAAGAGCAATCAGAGGAAAGAAAAGAACGGTGACGAGTTTCTAAGTAGTTCGTATAGATTCAGTTCTTTTTCGTTCGATTCGGTTTGACTTGTATCGCGAGCATTTCTCCATACGGTGTTCCGATAATTCTAACGCGACAACGAATAGTTAGGGAGATCCCGACGGTTATTTTTTCCCCGCGAATATATCGCCGCGCGTGTTTTTTTCCATCAAGTCCACAAGGAAGATAGAAGACCTCCGACAGCTTTGCCAAAAGGGACGCGTTCATGGAACAATAAAGAGATTGTTGAGAAAGGTACGATTATTTATTCTTTAGTATCGTTTGATCCAGGCACTCGAGGGATTTATAAACATACGGAGATTCGGGATAACTTTGAGACTCTTCAAAATCTTCAGACTCTTTGGATAATCTGGAGAATTAACACGTTTCTCACCGGTCACGAGTGACACTCGTGTTTCGTAATTATTAACACCTTGAAAGATACCTCGAGTCTCGTCGACGTTAATCTTCTTACACTCATAATTTTCTTAGCGGTCTTTTTATCAATATAAAATTACAAGAATCAATTTAATATCAATTGAAGAAATTTCGAGATTTAACACCTGGACAGATAATTAATATGCAAAGTATTGTGAGATCCAAAGTTGAATGTGTAATTTTGAAACAAAATATTTTTATATATTCGAAGAATAATTTCGAAAGGAACAGAGTAAATTTTAGAAAATGAAATACAAGATTGAATTAAAATTGGGGCTTTCTCCATGGTCCGCCGCGCCGTCCAAGGGTTAAAGTGTGAAATAATGAAAATCCTGCAAATTTCCCACGAGTGCCGGCGAGTTGAAAAGACGGAGGGCATGGAAAAACAGAAAATAATTGTATCCTTTGGTGAATTCAGTGAACGCGAACGAAAGGAGGCAAGGCATTGCACGGAGACGCAGATCAGTGGACGAAGAGGATAAATTAAAGTCGGTATAGAAAGCCGGATTTTGTGTAGCCCTAGTAAGGAGGAGTTCCCCCGTTGGTCTTCCAGGAGTTGGAAGTATGGCAATGGTCAACATGAATAACCTACTGAACGGCAAGGACTCCCGATGGCTGCAGCTTGAGGTTTGCAGGGAGTTCCAACGCAACAAGTGTACTAGGCCTGACACGGAGTGCAAGTTCGCTCATCCGCCAGCTAACGTCGAGGTGCAGAATGGACGGGTCACTGCTTGCTACGACAGTATTAAGGTAATTCGACATTTTTTTATATTGATGAACTGCTCGAATTACGAAAAAAGATAAGAAACAATGGTAGAAATTAAAATTGTTAACTCACTGACGATTATAAAATTTTTACAATTGATCATCGATACCTGAACGTATCAGCACCCCATGTTAGATATTAACAAATTTGATATTTGAAAATTTCCCTCAGGATTTTGTAAAGATACTGCATAGAAAAATATTGGTGTAATGTCAAACAAATTTTCGTTCATTATCAAATTGATCAATTTCTGCCATTGTTCTCTAATACTGTTTCATTTCTTAATGGATAATTCGATCAGTAAATCGTTGCATGAAATATTTTTCTTAATTTCTGTAAATCGTAATGAGAAATATTCGAAGTAGAGATGTACTCATATTTAGTTTGTCTAGCATTAGAATCGGGACAACGTATTAGTATATTTATAAATGCAATCACTTATCTCAAGGAAAAATGTAAAAATGTAAAAAAAAAAAAAAAAAAAATGCAAACGAAGAATGGCATTAGAAAAATAGCACTATCATTGTGACTTTATAGTTAGTTATAGTTCCTTATTTGAAGTAATTAATTCTTTAATGATTGGAAACGTAACTTGTTGATTGGCATAGTGAAAATGACGATACACAGGGTGTAAAATTCGAATTATCAAGGAAATGAATGTTTAATTATTAACACTGATGGTTATTAGAATTCTCTCTATATTTCCCATTCGTAATTGCTTGATTCCATGGCAATCAGCGTGATAATAGATTGTCCTATGTGGCTGGTTATTGACTGAAAATTGACTAATAGACCTTTCATCGTTAATAATTAATTTATTATTCGATCGAATGATTTAAATGTGCACGTGATACGATGAAAGGAAATAGGATAAAAGTTACCTCAATTCGAGAGATTATTAACGAATTCGAAGCCTTCTTTGCATAAAATATCATTTTCTTAGGAATCGACTGATAAATCGTGTAGACTGTCATGTCCGAACACCCTGTACACGAGGGCATGATTAAACGAATGAACGCGAAAAAAAAGGGCGGGGTTCGAATGTCTCCTTCGTCGCGGAGATATTGAACTGGAAAATTGAATTTGCAGTTATTAATTGCGACAATTACTCAACGCGTCAAGGGGAGATGAAAAACTATTCGACGAGTTTGATGAATCAGAACTGACTGGCTGGGGAATATTACGATGAAAATTGGAAAACCTTTTCGTTAATAAGTCGAAGAATTTACGGAGCTTTTACCGTTCAGTTAATTAGACTAAAGAACAGTTGTCTAGATCGACCAGTGTTTCTTCTATCACCTGTTTTCAATTTTTAATCTCTTCTCTTGAAAACTCAGAAATATTTTACACTTTATTCTTTATTTTTCTTACTGCTGGATCGCAGATTTTCTGTTTTCTTTAATAAAATTATCTTCATTAACTCTCCATGGTCCTTCTAGACTTAATATTATTCATTTATAATTCCAATTTTTAATCGAACGCACACGTTCCACCGCGCAGTAATATAATTTTTATAGAAATACAAATTCTCCCAGCCATAGAATAATTGGAAAAAGTGGTATGCTCATTTACGGCGAGCCTAGGGGGTTAAACGGGTATGCAAACACGTGAATCAGTAATAAAAGCCGGGCGAGACGGTTGTTAGGGTTATCCGCATGAATGTAGGTGGCACGAACCGATATTACTTGGAAGAAATATTAGCAATAAAGCATAGGAGGAGTGTAGGGAAGGCAGCCGAACTACTTCTATAGAGTCTGGGCTCGTTTCGTCTGCCGTTTAGGTGGCAGAACTGCGGCTCTCCTTACGCTTCACCGATGAAATAAAGGCTCATTTTTCGAGCCGGGGTATAAAAGGGGAGAGCAGACATTGCCGTTTCGTACGTCTACCATTCGCATTTAATGTTAGAGAAGTATCGTACGGGCAAGAGGTAGATTAATTCGCTGCCGGAAAGGAAATTGTTGCCCGAAAATCGAGCTCATTCTCTGGTCTGCCGTCCAGAGAATCGCCTGGGGGGGCTTCATGATGCGTAAGTAACGATCCCTTTTACGTGTACATTATTCTGCACCCGGTAATTCGCGTGTCTGTACGAGTTAGCCTCTTTATTTTCATCTACCGTGATTCATCTAGGAAAAATCTTTCTTCTGCGCTCGAAAAATGAATAAATTCTTCTTTTCAACCCCGCGAAAGGTGGTCTTAAAATGCTCTACCAAATAAGGGGTACATAAATAAATATTGCTAAAAATTGCTGAATCATTTTAACTTCATAATATCGCGGTACCTGTAATTATTGGCTCCTTAAGATCATAAAATTTCAAAATTCTACAATTCTCAGATTGTATCGTCCAATGTTTCATCTTATAGCTACAACAGTCTTCTGAATTCTTCTTGATTTTCTCTCTTATGCTCGCTGAAATAGAGATCCGATGATGGAGGATCAGATCTCTGATAATTGCGATACTGTTTCATTGAAACGGTGAAACGTGCAACCGCGTTGATAGGTGATTCGATAAGAGCTTCTGATGCAGATGGGTTAAATCAATTTGCAATTAACACAGTACCGTTGGTCGGAGTTAATTAAAAATGGTGCTGTGGAAGGATGTAAGGCGCGGTTAGATTATAAACGGTTGTAAAACCGGGTTCCTTCGTCCCGTGCTTGAAATTCGTACGTTCGATTCCAATTAGGCCGATTGGATGGAAGGTCTGGATATTAAAGTAGACCTTCGGCTTAATCGACGTCGTTCACTGCTCTGTTTCATTCGATATACACAGGATGACATACTATAGAACCTTGTTATTTCAATATTAATTATTCGATTCTGTAGTATCAAGCTCTTCTCCAGCCTCGAAAAGAACTTCGAATGACAGAAGATCGAGGAACAGACGATTCGCATTCTCCTTAGACCTTGAAAAAAAATTTCTGTTCTCTGTCGTGGTTGTATTTAAATGAAATTATTTAATACTTTTCGAATCATTTCATTAAATGATAAAGAGAACAGAAATTTTTCTGAAGGTTTAAGGAGAACGCGAATCGTCTGTTCCTCGATCTTCTGCCATTCGAAGTTCTTTCCGAGGCTCTTATTCATCCGGTCGTTATCGATTCCAATTACCTTAAAACTTTCAATTAATTTGACTGTCAAGCGTTTTACGCGTCGTGGAACGAGATCGGATGCCAGCCATTTCTCGGTCGCAGATGTCGCGGGTTCCCCGTCGAAAACTCTGCTGCCAGTGCGGCTGTTTTATCGGTCCGTCATGCCCCGTCGACGATTGAACTTTCTTTCTTCTTTTGTCACTCGTATCCGCTCTCCCTGTATCCCTCTTTCCACCCTCTACGGGGATGCTTTTTTTCTCTCTCTCCCTGTTCGATCGCTTTCCAATTCGCGCGCGTCCACTACGCGGAACGATAAAGCTTCGTTCTCGCTTGAAACGATGCGTCCGACGAAATGCAAATCATCGTCGCCGCGATTACTCGGTGTCTGAAAAAGAATTCCTAGTCTCCATATTACTGAAAGAATCCGTACGTAACGGAATTACCATCGACGCGAAGAAAATAAGGAAACGGTACAAGTTTTGCTGCAAAAAGTTCGCAGAAATATAAACGAACGTTCCTGCGGATCGCGGTGTAGTAAGTTTAGATCGTTGCGGGCAGCGAGCGCGTCGTATTTCCGCGACGGAATCGGAAAATCGTATTGGTGGACTGGGAAAACGAGAAGAGAGAGGGAGAGAGGCTTTTCATGGTAACAGACACGAAAAACATAGTTAACAGCTGCTACCGTCGCCTCCGCCGCCGCGACGCTATCGGCGTCGGCGTCGCCGTATTGCCATCTCCCTCTGTCTCTTTTCGTACCCCTGCTCTGCACCTGTCGCGTCCGTTAACGCGAGACTAAAATACGAAACGACGTGTTCTCGTGAGCGGAATCGTTTCACGGAACCTTCCCTCCGATGTAACATCATCTCTCTACCCACCAATTTCTCTTCGACTGCCTTCCGACCATCCGAAAATGTTTCCCGCCTCGATATTACCCTTAACCCTTTCGTCGTGGGTGAGTCTGCCACGAGACACGTACGAGGAATCGGAGGAGACTTTGAGAAATTCGTTTTTCACGTTCCGCGCAGTTGGCCCGCGAGACGCTTTTCGTCGAGTCCGGGTTTCAGGGGCGAAGGTTTTCTAGACCGGTCTTTCGGCACAGGTCAAAGGCCGACGCATCGTCGAAGCGCTTGACCTTCTTCCTGTAAGGCACGCGATCCCCGACGTGCCACGGGCTCGTTCGATGCATTCGTTGGCACTGCCCGTGGATGCTGCACGTTGCACCGCGAGAAACACGACCGGATTTATATTTATCTAGCTCTCCTCCTGCCTCTTTTTAAGACTCCGTCCCCTAACCGAGGATGATTTCAGGAGTATTTGTTCTGGGACAGTTTAGGTTAAGCTGGAGGATACTTTCTTTAACCCTTTCGCTGCCACGGTCTATTCATTTGGGCCATGGTAACCACCACTAAGATAAATGTGCTATTGGCAAGATTGTACCGTTTTGCCATTATAACATTTTTAATATGAAATTTATGGCCCACTGGTGCAAGTTCAAAAATTCGCTAAAAGGGTTAAATGTATTCAGGAAAGTTCAATAGAACAGAGACCCATGCTAATAGAGGAGCCCAAAGTGCATTGGAGCTCCTTGTACCAGGTGACTCCATCACCTTTCTATGAGTGTACATGCACCCGTACACATGTGTACCGTAGCTCAGGAGCGGTTAATGAGTGCACGAGTGTAGGTACATTAGGGAAATTGGAGACCCCTAGTGCTGGACGTCGATGTGCTTGTCCAGACTTACAATGTCTACCCCTGTACCACACGATTGCCTTAGGTTCTTTCTATTTATACATACGTGTCTGGGCACATGCGAGGGGTATTTTTGTTCGAAATATCAAAGGGAGCCTAAAGGGTGCAAGGGATTCAGATTCATATGATTTTTAAAATTTTGTATTATTTATGAATACAAAAGCATATTCGTGAATCTTAACATCTTCAAAGTTACGTGTTTCTTCGTACCGTATAGTGATTGACGCCTCGTAAATCCGTAGTTTAGTACGTGCAATTACATAGAATGACTTGGAGAAGGTTTCCGTCGCACTGGCGTCAGGAAGCCCTGTCTTCGCGCTGTCATCCGTTTAGAAATCTACTGAATTGCTTACGGCCCCATAGAAAACTGGGGTTACGTGGACAAGTTAATCTCGGTAATTAACAATAACTTTGTAATTGACGTTGCTTCGATTTTCAAGATTCACTTGTGTGAATAGCCTTGAAGGTGCTAATCATCTTCAGGTAATTAGAAATTGAGAAAACAGTAATTAGGGCTAAGGCAAATATATCCCTAGGGAGGTAATTAGAAAAAATTCGAATTTGGAGGCTGGAAATGGCAGACGTCTCATACGAATGTTAAAATCATCGATTGTTTTTGATTCCTTCAAGAAGAATAAAGATAAAGAAAATCGAGTCGATTCGTTTGCAGTCGCGCATTGTTCGCATAGAGTTTCGGAATCGATTCGAGTCGACGACACGCGACAGACAGACAGATGGGCTTCTATACCGACCGACAGACAGGCGGGCAGGCAAGCAAGCAGCCAGACTGGCAGGTTCTCCTGTATTACTTCTAGCCCACAAACTACGCCTCTTCTCCTTCCCGATATTACCTCTCTGATATCTCGGCGAGCTCGGTGGAATATCTTACGTAGGAACCGTCTAAACGTTTGCCATTCCAGCCGAGTGGAAATTCATTTAATTGCCTCGAAAGATCAAGAGCTCTTCTCTTTCTTTGCCGTATCTCTTGCCTCACGGCGCTCCTCCTTTTTTCTCATCCACCGCCCTACCAGGCGAGCACTTTTCACATATATTACGTGTACATTGTCGAGTGGATACCGAGTTCTGAAAGATTTACAGAGACCGATCCGACTTTCATGCTGTCCCGGATGCTGTTGAACCAACGATTCGAACGGTTCTCCTTTTTTCTCTTTTCATTGATTAATTAGTCGCGGAAGGAAAGGGATATTTCAACGAAGAGACACTCGAATATGATGTAGAAAAATTCTTTTCATATTTGTTCAGGGGAAAATCGTGGAAATTTAAAAATTATTTAGATATTTTCGCCTCTTCCAAGTATTCCGAATCAAAGTCATCTCGAAATCTCGCGAAAATCCAAGTATACCGAGTATATACCATCTGTTACTCGTGTAAGCTATTGTGTTTCCAAGGACACCCGGTTCCATCCAACGAGACAGATTTTCCATAACATAAATAAAGAGGCACAATCGTTAAAGCCTGGCAAGGTTCAACGATGTTGCTCAGCTCTGCGTAGAGGGCTTCGTACGACTATAGACAGATTTCATCGTATTTTCGAAGCCCCTCGAAATCCCGGTTATACAGCCGCGTGCACAGGGTAGAGAAACAAGCGGAGTAGGCGAGTGTGTACGTTTGCGGTCACAGAGGGGGGTGGGCCACGCAGAAACGTATCGAGGAGGATGGCGATGGTGAGGCGAAAAATCGTACAGGTGCGGTGCTGGCTAGGCAAGCTAACCGTCTATCGCTTTCACGTAATTTACGGCTGAACGGCATTAGCCGCAATGCCTGTCCCTGTAATAGAACGGGTCCGAGGGGGTCGGAACGGGTGGCGTCGAGGGTGGCCGGTTGCACACGAGTTGAAGGAAGAGTAGAACCAGCAGGAAGGGACGGGAAAGGGGATGGTTGCCGTGCCTATCCGTGCAGGGACGTGCATTTCCGTGGATGCAACTGCCCAGAGAGGAGGGTGAGTGAAGGGGGGGACGAGGACGAGCTGGGATCGAGGGTGAAGGGGATGGCATTCTGTGGTCAGTCCAGTATGTGCCTATATGCCGTCATGTGTTATCGATTCCTGGCCCGGAGCCCTGCTTCGTGCTAGACACTCTATAGTTGCCTCTTCTTCAACTATGCCAGATGAACCCTTCTCCGGACTATCTTTCTTCCTTTATTTCTTACCTTCTTTCGCAATCTTCATCCGCCAAGGAGGAGATGGCTAGAGATATTTGAGAGACGGTACAATTTATCTGTCTGGGAGAATGTTTGCCCCGTAGGCTGGCTAGTTATTAGACGTCTCTATGGATCCGTATTTCGAATCAATCCTTATCTTCATCCAGGTGATTTTTAATGCATAAACACAATCGAGTATTTTGGTATTAAACGTGGAGTTTATAGATAAATCGCGGAAACGATAATTAAATTAAAATTTTGTACCCAAGTTCGTTATATATCTTGGGATTAATTATTGCAATTTGATGATTAAGAGGATCTTTGGGGGATTAATGAAGACGTTGAATAGAGAGGTCCTGGTGGTTGTAATCATTCGATCCACCCTCTGTTTATGCGGTCGAATCATTCGACTTGTTCAAATTCGAGCCGCGTGTGATCTCGATGGCCACGCGTACTAGGCGCGTGACTCGCGTGTACGCGTTGCGTGATTCCATGCGTTACTCGTTATTCATGCCTGTTACAGCACGTCCTCTGTTTTTAAATACAATAAGAGAGGCACACCAGTCCGTACAGCGGTTAGTTAAGTAATACTGTTGCGAAACACGAGACTGGTCTATCGTCGAGCGGAAAAACGCTGCTCTTTGAAATTCATTTATGAGTCATCGTTCTTTATGACACTGTAGGAAAGAAACATTCTGTTCCTTACAAAGTTCAGCTGATCGAATTAATTTTGAACATTGAAACTTTTGTCAAAATTCAATTAACCCTTTGACTGCTATGGACGTGTATCTGCGACCATAGATTATTTCTTGTATATACTAATTTTAATTAAATAAAAGTTATCAACGCATATTACTAATTACACACCATGTGTTATCACATTATAATGATATGACAAAACACTGAAAAAATAAACTGAGAAATGAAATGGAATAAAAAGAAAAGTAATGAGTGTTATTATCTTGATTCTTATTTAGCACACACAGAGCGTTCAAGCCTAGAATCCCCAGCAGTCAAAGGGTTAAATAAATTCGTCTATCAATCTAATTAATTTACGAAGCGATGTCCTTTGATTATTGCCAGTACAACTATTCATAGCTCCTTGGAAAGTAAAATTGCTTTCAACTTCCTGTCGGTAGCGAACAGCATACCATGATGAACGTTTTCACTTTCGCTCAAACTCGAACACGTATCACTCGCGATTGTCGACGACGAACGATGCCTTGAACTTCCTTCTGCATCACTTTCAATCTCGCAGCGACGAGAATTTTAATTATATTTAATTTTTTAATTATATTTAAAAAAAATTTCTAAACTAATTAGTCGTCTTGATTTGAATCTAAGAACCGCTGTAAACGTTTCGTGCGTCTCCGTCACGATTGACCCGGCTCGGTAAGTTAATTGTACGTTTAGAAACAGGTTTCCATCATAAGCCATCGAATCTGAAAGTTTATCAAAAGCTGTCGGAACGTGAAATACGTTAAGTAGAGAAGTTTCGTGGAAAGTTTCGCCGGAGCGATGCTGTGATTGCTCGTATAAGACTTCTTGCCACTTGCTGATAGAAGGAAGACACGAGTCAGTGTATTCGAGGGTAGACGATGCGGTTTAATAATAGTACGAGTCTGTCCCTCCTTGGTACGCTAGAAAATGCCATATTTCCCGCGTGTGGTCCACGAGTAGTTGCATCATTCGATGCTAAAATGGTCTTCGGGATGGTGCTTGAGTAGAAAAACATGTATCCACTAAAAACTTTGTTATATATAGACTCGTCTCTCATCGAAGGAATTTTCTCAAGATTCGTTTTTTCCCTTCGGTTCAATTTTTTTTGTGTTCCCCTGAAAAGCTCGTAGAATGTTTCTAAATTTATAGTTTCGATTGGAATTGCAAATTTCAATATGAAAAATAAATTAGCACCGGTTTACGAACGCGTAAGCGTTCGTCGATCAAAAGATTTCCCACGAATTCCAGCGTTTCACGTGGAAATTCTTATTCGAAACTATCGCGTGTGCAGAGCGGGAAACGTGTTTGCACATATCGTATCGTACCGGTATTCGAGGCGAAAGGTGGTTCGTGTCGGGCAATTTCTTTAAAAGCTAGCTACACTCGAAACCCACTGGCACACACGATCCTCGACTTTTATTTCAATTTCGGCTCCTCGTTTTATTTATTGCGTGATCCTTCGCCGTTTCCACGAACGGCTATGTTTTCCTGCTCTAAATAGACTTAGACGTTGTTCCAATAAAGATCGTTCTTTTAAAAATTTTAAGAAATACCATCTACGAACGGTCACGAGAACCTTCGTGACGGCCGAGGGAAATAAATGTTTAACAGATTATATTTTTGCTGAACAAGCTGGAAATATCGTTCGATGGAAGGCTGAATGAAAGGTGGCGTGTGTGTTGGTGAAGGGAGAGAAAAAGGTGTAGAAGGGTAGGTGAGACGGAAAGTGAAAAGTATAGAGGGAAAAGGGCGGCGACGAAAGGGACGAAGTCGAAAGGGACGAACGAGCAACAGCCGCTGCTCTTTTGTTTTCTGAGACAAGAGGGTGGCTTCGTTGGCTGAAAATCTTCGCCAGACCGGATAGACTCGTCCTGTCTCTCCTCTCTCTCTCTCTCCACCCATCGATATCAACAAAATGCCTCGATTTATACACCTTTTTTCATTTTCGCGAAACAGGTGTGGCCAATCGATAAAGTGATTGCTTCTGGGAATCAATTATGTAGTCGTGATCGATATTACACGGGGAGACGTTGTCGTTGAATCAACCAAATTACGGTAATAATTTTACAAGAAGAAAGAGAAAGAAAAGAAAGGAACAGTTATTTCTTCTTCATGAATAACGACCAAGTTATGTTAAATAGTGGATTACATAGGATACTTATCCTGTTGAACAAGGTTTACACGGAGAAGCCCCGACTAATAAACAGTCGTTACACGAAACCTTGACTCGTGAAAGCTCGAAGAATTCAGATGACGTAACGATACCGAAGCGAATTAGGTTTTAGCCTTAGTGTTTAGCATAGAAATAGATGTATAGGGTTGAATAGACGAGAGTCGAGAGGTTGAAGGATATGTTCGAGGCGAAGGAGCAAGGGCCAGTTTCAGTTAAGCGTAATCAATAGTATTACTCTGCCTCCATTATAGGCAGCATCTACAGGCTACAATGGAGGATCATTAGGAATAGGAGATAACACCGTAGCAAGATCAATTCCGCTTTGAGGTTGCCGGATAGTCCGAGCTGAATAGATTGCTCTTGTTATAATAGCATTAAGACGTATTTTTTATTCGTAACTGATTAAATTACCTGATGCTCCTTTGGATCGAATTAATCTGTTCGCTGAATCAATTCAACACTTGACACTTTGATGGTCAGTATTACATATCCGTGATTCTCACGTTTAACCCGTTCACTATTATGACTAATAGTAGTTTATATTTCATAATGGTATAAATAATTAGCAAAATTAAGTGAAACTTATAAATACAAATAGGTACTGAGTAGACATAATAGTGAAAGTCTTCATTCAGGCGAAAGTTTTCATTAGGCATATCGTATTTTGTTTGCAAAACAATGTATAAATTAGATACTTTTACTTGCAACATTTTACAAGAGAACTGAGTTATTCTACTGTGAAAGTGTTGGGCGAAAGTGAATCATCTAAAATTCTTTCATAACGAGTTCCGTTCTAATTATATTTTTAAATACTATCTACCAATACCAAGAAAGTGATTAAAATTAAACGAGGACACTCGGGGTGCTTCCCCTAAGATATTAATTCATTCCTGTCTATCAACGTCTCGACTTTGAAATCCGTTTCTTGTAATGCAAAAGCACTTTATAAAGCGATTGTTAATGCATCGCATAAAATCTAAGGAGTTTTGGCGTTGAACAAGGAGAACGTGACTACGTCCAGCCGGCAATGATCCGTCTGGCAGGGAGGAGCACTCCTCGAGGATAGTTTCTTCTTGCCGGTGGGCAGCGTGTACGCGCGTCCATCTAAATTAGCCTCTTCAATCACAGTACAATGGTTAGACAGGAAGGGCAGGTTTTCAAAGGCAGAATCATGAGTCGCTGGAAGTTTCCTATTGGCTGTTTACCATCTAGCCAGCCGAATGCTGTACCAGTGAACTGGCAAATGGCCAATTGAGAAGATTCCCTCCCTCTTCGATGTATTGCTGGCATCGCGATCGTTCATCGCGATATATCGACCTTTCGCTGGCTGGTTTGAAATTCGTTAACGATAAAAGGGTCGAACAAAAGAACCTAGACCATTTACATCCTCATCAGTCACGTTGGACGAACCTTTAACCGGGTACCATAGAGTGAACGCTTGCGAGCCGCTTTACACGAATTTCTCTATATAGGTACGCGTTTGCAAGCTTTTTGAATCGCGTGATTGCAGCACGAGAAGTAATCAGCTAATTCGTTTCCAGCAGCGAAAAATATCTGGAACACGTTTCGTCGCGTTTTTAGAGAAATTACCGTTCGATACTGGCCCCCTTTCTATCTCTCTCTCTTTTTACGTTTCCATTCGAAACGAGAATGGAATCCGATGAATTGATATTTTTGTTTAATTAAGCATTAGCGATATTAACGCTTCGATGATCGCACGTTTTATTCCTGGAAATTGTTGAATTAACAGTGGATTATTCGAGGTGAATGTTTGATTTTCAGCAAATGAACGAGAAATGTATCGAAGCAAAAAATGATTTCTTTTTGTAGATTGAATTCAAACATTTATTTTTCTAGAAGAGATAAAGCCCCGTGCCTTTGGGAGGTAGATATCGCAGTTGATGCTGTTGGAAAGTCTAACGAGGATATAAAGTTATAATAGCAATTTCACTTGCAATCGTTAAGCAAGCTGGTGCATTCGCTCGCTAAAAGTGAGATTCATTCGCTTTGCTTTGAAGCGGTCTTAGAGTGGCTTCAAAGAACATCGAGAGCTTAGGTAACGATAGAATATATTAACCAAATGTCGTTTTGGGAATTCTTCGGGACGGGAAAGTTGGCGCAAAGGCGAGTTTCAAGAACGACGTTTCACGAACATCCTCCGCTATTTTATTTTCTAAATTTAAAATTCATTCATCTTTTATTATCTATCAATTATTAAACTCAACCTCGGTAAATTCAGAGCATATCTGTACACTTTGTTAACGTTCTCAGCATTTCGAAACAACGCAACGCTTGCAATTCTGTTATGCACCGACGGATAAGTGCATACGATGCACCGTGCATGGACTTTGTCTATGTTCATTGTTTAGGATTGAATATCAGTAACAGTGATATTAGTAGAGTTTCCGCGTAATATTAGAAATAGTAATGGCGTCCATGTTTGCCCGCGAGAAACTCTAGCCGTGCAAACGACTCGAAATACAACGTCTCGTTTCTATTTTAATCCGATCGCTGTTGCTTTATACGCGAATCTGGAAAGTTTCATAGCAAGCCTGATAACACGCTAGCTCACGGATTTCCTTCGAGGAATTTTCTCTCTTCTTCTTTTTTCCCCGTCCCTCCACCTTCTTCCTCCTCTTTCATCCCTTTCTTCGGGGATGAAACACGATTACGTCAGCGTTGAGAGACTCGCCTTGCGCTTAACAAGCAACCGAGACATTACATCGAGCCCGGAGATTTAATAAAATCGTACACGCCAAGGAAAGAGGGGGGCCACCGTGCTTACGGCGATTTAAACTTTGCGGCGAACCATCCTACGCATCGATATTCTTCCTCGGATTCTACAATAATTTTTAATTAACTCACTCTCTGATACTTTGTTATCCTCTTCTTATTTCACGGTTAGCAAACTGGTTGTAAATATGTTTAAATAATCGTAAAATACGGGAATGGTTATGTATTTTAGGCAGTGGAAAATGAATTTTAGATAAATATTAAAATAACGAATTGATTAACTCGTTTGCTTTTCGACGTTGAGTCACACTCGTAGCAGCCTTTTTTCGAAGCTTCTACGTTGCCGTCTTATTTCAATCTCTTACGTAATTGTTCAAACAAAGAAGCTTTGTACGAGGATTCCTGTATGGAAACAGTTCACTGCTTAACTGTGACACGCAGTCGCGAAAGGAATCGTAAGGCAAGTTTCAGCAAGTAAATAAGTATGATTTATTCAAAACTCTCGTTGGTTAACCCTTTGATGGACACCTGGGTACCAGGTCATTACATGTTATGTTCCTGAGTGTGTTTTTTAATTTTCTTTTTAATTTTCTTCCCCAGGAAAAATGGTAATATAGGGGATGCAATTCGTTTATTAACTCTAGAAATACATAATCATTTATTTGATTAAAACAAAGCGATATAATTAAGTAATTTTACGATATAAATGAATTTTTGTAAGGTTCCATAATTCTGAATGGTAGTCGGCCTTGATTCCAAAGGGGGTTAAATTCTTCCGAGTATTATAAGTAGATGCTTCTGAAATTAGACTGCGTTTAGAACTGCGTCAAGGGAAAAGCACGAAAGCCTCGCGACGATCGATACACCGTGGTTTTTCTCTGACAAAACTTGCCTTATATATTTCCTGAAAGTATGTTTTATCGGACCATTGATCGTGTCTGTGCGGTAAATCCGATTAACTTCTAAGGCGATGCGAAGGTCGATATTGCTGTACCTATACTTGTAGAAGGGGTATTCAGAAACAGCACTATGTTCAGGGTTAAAGTAAACATACTTCTTGTTAGATGAGAAAATAGCGTATTGTGCAGGTTTGAAAATGTATCGCGAATGACAAACGAGAAATTACAAAGTAGACAAGGCGTAGAAACTTGAACAGCTTTAAGACGATCACTGTCACAGTGACAGTAATTATACCTGGGATATGTATAAATAATTTTAATCCTATTTCGAATTTTCTTCTCTTCCATTAATTATTCCTGAAAATTTATCAATGAACGTGTTAAAGATGTAGATTATTTTATTTAGAAAAATTTCAGTGCAATATTTTATTGAGAAGTAGGAAATTTGTGTAGATAATTAAAAGTGTAGTATTTTAGATATAAACTTGTCTGGAATTCTTCGACTTCTAAAGAAGTATTCAATGTTGAGATTACATAGTGAAATAAGTAGCCGAGGGACAGAGACTAGATAAAATCCTTTCTCGATAGAAGCTCTTGCGATTCCTTCGAAATCCTTTAAACGTCTTTCGATCTCTTCCTCCATCTTCGGTAATTTTTTTTTTTTTCGTTAGACCTAGGATGTTAACGTACAAACGTAGCGAGGAGGATCCGATAAGGTGGAATATCTTTACAGGACAAGCTCGATTCCGATCCTTTGATCGTCGCCCTCGAGTGTCGAGCAACGACGCGATGGTCAAAGTATCGAAAGCACGGTCTGTTTCACGAACGATTTTTATCCGAAAATCGTACTCCTCTTTCTAAGACCTTTCGATATTTCCATTTCTCCAAATGCTGGTCGTTGCCTCTAGCAAATACAGAGCGTTTCAAAAGCAGCTGCGGTACCTATTAATACCATTAGAAATTAATTTTTCACTAAACTATTTAGAAATATTACGTTATATTTGTCAACTTTCTGCATTTCTTAAATTTCTATTTCCCAGAAATTTTACACTCTCGAATGTGGAATGTTATCAAGAGTCTATCGCAACCACATAATTGTTTCTCAGATTCTGTCAGAGTAGTGGGTATATTTCAAATCGAACGAAATCAATTGAAACTATCACCGACAGGTGACGAGAATCGTGCGATTTATGAAACAGCCGAAAGAAATCCAAGCAATCCGGAGAACGAAGTTTACTCAGCTTAATCTACTCAGAATACGTATCCAGTTCCAGTTTCATCATAGAGGCTGTCTCAAAAACGAGGAATTCTATTACGTTATCACATAACGAATAACAAATTTGATAACATAAATTTGAAAACATAGGAAATTCCAGAGCAAACTTTTCCAAAAGGCAGACATGAAATTTTTGGAGAGTGACTGGATCCTAAATCTAAAATTTTAGATTTCAGATACCTAATTTTTCTTTTAAATAGTAGTTGTACATAATTTTTCATTTTCTCAATCTAAAATCATTATTTTTGAAACAGCCTGTAGGGTAGAGATAGGAAGCGTCGAAATGGTTAGGACCTATAGGGATAGAGGATTCGTTTGCAAAGAGACGTCATTGTGAAGAGCTTTATGGAGCGAGCGTCGACGAATTTTGGCGGCCGTCACGGTCCCAGAGGGCTCGTTTAATTTTTAATTAACCCCGTGAAGCGGTAGCGCACCCGAGCTCGTCGAAATCGACTGTTTCGTATTAAAACACAGCTCTATCTTAAAACCGAATAGAATATCAGCGTCCAATATTTTCACTTTGAAAAATTTTCCAAAAATTTTCACGAAAACTGAAACTATTTTTTCAATCATCGAACTGTTCCCGATATAATCGATACTCGGTACAGCTTTCAAGACTTTCAAGTTGTTCAGAAAAAAATTTCAAACGAACTTGGAAGAGAATCGCGATTAGTGGAGCATCTTTTGGCAAAAAGGATGACCCATTTGAAACGAGCTTGAGGCAAACGGCAGTGGTAGGGAACAGAGGAGAGGATTCTAGATTACCTCGCGGAAATCCGTCCTCGCCGACTGGCCAGGCTTCCGTACGTTGTTACAAAGCTGAAATACGCTGAACAGAGAAAACTGCTCGTGGTTCTTCGGCTTCTCTGCCGTTTGCTCATCGCTTTTTCCTACCCCCTTCTCTTTTATTTTTTTCATTTTTTGTTCTTCTCTTCTTAGTTATATCGTCGCTTTCGTTTGTCTCGATCGCTGAAAATTCACCACACGTTGTTTTTTTTTCTCCTGCCTACGTCTGCCTGGAAACTTGCGTCGTCGACGAGTTTCCCTGAATCGTATAGGAGTTCGATATTGTGGGCCGAGCGACTTTGTCCAGCGGGATACTGCAAATATTAACTTTCAAACCGTTTCAGCCGAGATCCAGGCTACGTTATAAACCCGATCGGTTGCGATTTATCAAAAAAAAAAATAGCGGACCTTTGAAAGAACCTCCGACTCGTGATCGCATTGTGATCGTCCACGACACACGGTCGATTCTGTCGACAAATTTTCATTCCAAACTTCTCTATAAAAGTTTCTTTTCAAACAGCGATATATCCGTGATTTATAATTCTTGGAAATAAGATTCTTCAGATTTCTAATTTTATTTTTTTAATTAATTTTCATCTAATTTACTGAAGAGAGTAATCTCTAGATTAATTAATTGTTTGTTATTCTACGAATAGACACGTTCAAATGGCCTCTAATTTTGTGTCATTTTCTGACCACCAATGCACGTACCAGCACACTCGAGCAGCTTTTTATATTTCCTCTGGTATTATTCTTTACTTGTCTGAAGATGGAGAGGCTCTTGGCTGAATCAAATTTCAGCAAGATGTCTAGGGGGTACAAAGGGAGAGGAGAGAACTCGGAAGGGTTTGTTTTAGGACTCTTTTGTCCTTCGCTGACGTTTCTCCAAAGGGTTTACTTACCACTGCACAATTTCTACGCTCAGTCATGCGAACGATTCAATCATTTTTCTTTTCCAATAACTATAACAATATTATATATAATAATTGATCAATTAGGATTCACATAATTTTGAATAAAATCATTTGTAAAAATTCTAAGAGATACTTAAGATATTCTTGAAGATCTACTAGCTTTTTCTTAATTAATTTCTAAGCGAGTAATTAGAAGGTGATTCGTTTGAATTGCAACATAGGTGGGATTTGAAGAAAATTTCATTTTGAATGCGTATTAAAGTCCATTCATTCGGATGTATAGAAACGGTGGCTAGGTTCTGTTGAAGTTGTAATCGAGCGAAAGGGAGAGGGCGAGTAAGGGATAAGAGAGTGAGAAAACAGGGGCGAGGATTGGAAAGAGGGACGACAGAAGCGTTTCGTCGGAAGGATTTCGGTGGTTTAGGTCGGACGAGAGGAGATCACGAGACTTCCGTGTTTCACCCTTCTCTCGAGACTGTAAGCTTGTCTCGGGATATGCTTCAAGTTACAGCTAAGTCTATCCCGCCTATTTTTAACGCATCCTTTCCTTCCACCCTCGCGATATCACACCTTCTGATTATCCTTCAATTTAACCCCCGTTTTTCGCAATTTCGAACCTTCATTTTCTGCCTGGTACAACATAATTCTTAACTTCAGAAGGCACCATTTTTCTCCATACAAAATAGCAATTCTTTTCCTTTATAAAATAATAAACATATTTCTAAATAATAAACTTTGTTTTATAATATACTGGCTAGGTTGCGCGGTATTATTTATTCAAAAAAAGAAATTGGTGCTGGTAATTGATGCACCCTCCTGAAAGGATGCGATTCTTCATGGAAGATAATAATTTAAAAATGATTCAAGGTGTCCATTACCCCGTATAATAAACGTAATGGCGGCGCGATCCACGGTTCTTCCAAGTAAAATCATTTCATGGGAGTCGATGGTACCCGGTTGCTTTTCGGTCCAGCGTATACTTTCACGAACACCCTGTATGAGGACGCGATGTGGGCCTGGAAGGAAACCGGTCTTCAGGCTCTCTTGAAGTCGTCGACTCGTGACCTTCAAAGCAGAGAGGCACTGCTATGCAGTTACTATGCAATATCGTGGTGGTCGCCGTTGAAGAGAAACAACCCACAAGTTCTCGTCTTTTACGGTTTGCAAAGTCTATCTCTGTTGGTGCTATCCATAGCTATCTCAAGACGTTCAGACAGGGTGAATATAGTTTGTTCGCGAACTTGGAAATATATATATATATAGGTGGAACGTATATAGCAGAAGGTGAAGGAGGTAGACGAAGGCTTTTGCTGCTCGATTCGCTCGATTTCTCGACGCGGCACGTTGCGCCACTGCGGAAATTACACGGGAACACGGGTCTTCCGTGTACGTCGGGAAACTGCAAAGTCCGCCGCTGTTCCGCCGGAATTGCTCCTTAACCCTTTGCGTGTAATTGTAAACAAATTTTGAGGGAGGATCCGAGGATGTGTCGGATTGAAATAGTTTGAAATTTTACGGCCGATGCTTTTCTTCCGATAACAAGCTCGGTAATTTCATCTTACAGAATTTCTGGCAAGTTATATTTAAGTAGACTTCTTCGACTCGATTCATAAGTTTAACTTGTTCAGGGACGAATTGGTTAAAGTCATAAAAAGAATATTAATGTCACCTTTGATCAAATATCTCTGCTTCGTTAAAAACATCATCGAAAATTGAAATTTATTTAGTATACAGCAATTGAATTCATTTATTTTTGAATAAAATATTATAATTTCAGTGTTACTAAATATTGTTACTATAATTTAAAATTTATAAAATGAAAATGATACACAATACGAAATTAAATTAAAATTGGGTCTCTCTCCATGGTCCGCCGTCGCAGGTTTATTATCCCGCTGTTTATAAACCAAATTCCACCCTTGAAAATAAAATAAAACCCTTCGTTCCTACCCTTACTCTGGAAATCGAATTAAAGCTCGCGTATCTTCGAATAAACGGATTTTTCAAAAAAAGGAAGAATCGAAGCTAGCCACCTCGTCGAATCAAATCGCGCCTCATTACCCTTGCAATTAAAAAACCGTCGATCAAAGTTAAACGAAGAATTCAATCGATTCGTTGAATTGGCAGAGCCGGGGAGAGACTCATTGAGAAAGACAGAATGGTGGTCACGAACAAACGAGAGAAAAGTTTAGCTGGAAAGAGGGAGACAGGGTGGAAGTTTTTTGCGAGCAAAGTTCGGCGACGCGACGCGATGCGACGCGACGCGACGCGGACAGAAATGGCAGAGATTTTTCGCGATGGCCGTTGCTGGTCTCGCACGAGTATATCCAGTGGGAGGACCGGTTTTACAGTGGCTTAAATCCTGTTATACCCTGCACGCTGTAAGCCGCTTGCTTTCACGGACGAGCGTGTTCTTGTGCTCATCGTTGTTCTCGTTGTTGTTTCATATTTATTTTTTTTTTATTCGTTTCTCTAGTTTTCTTTAGTTATTGGGGTTCAAATCGCAGGTACAGATTGTTAAAAAGTAGGTTAAAAAATAAAAATCCTTTTTTGTTTCATTTTTATTCAAGAAATTCTTTATAAAAGTTTGAAGTTTCAAAATAATATTTCGATATTAATAAACACTAATAATAAAAACAAAAGGTCGACACGATAATCAGAAATTGTATAAAAAATATTGCAGCATGAATCAGTACATCGAAGTATGACGAAAAACGATCGATCGTCTGGAAAAAGATAGCTTTACGAGTGGTGGTTACGGTTTGCACCGTGAAATTTCTCGGTGATGTGTTTTCATTAGCTATTCGTTGGCCGTTCGCTACGTGCTGCATATAACGACTTCAGAACAGACTGGTATTGTATATTATGAAACAGAAGGGGAAAAAAATGCACGGGTTCGATGCATTCTCCGATCGTTTATCGCAATTTCACACGGTGCTGAAAACCTTGCCGCGAATCGTGCGTTTCACGATTCTGTAACATTTACGATCATTGGTTTATAAATAAGTATTAGCAGAATGTTAACCTTTGAATATTAATTTAAAATCAAAGTGAAATTTCGAAATTAAATAAAAATTCAGCCTCTCTCCGTGGTCTGCCATCCAATAATTGAAGTTCGAAACGTTCAAACTAAAATTCTAATGTGAGAAGCCCATAAATACAAGTGTTGTAACAGTTTTACGGTGAGGTGGAAAATTGGCCATTTTCTACCGTTGCCCTTTGTCTTCTTATCACGAGAACACGGGGGTGAAAAAAATAACGCGAGTATGGTTTTGTATTTGGTGTTTGGTGGCTTGAATCCATTGTTAGCCGCGATATATCAGTACGGTATAAAACGATGCTATTATCCTGGGCGATATCTCCTACGAGCAACATATCCAAGCGGATCGCTCGAAAATTTCGTCGCCGGTACCTTAAATGTTCCCCGGCGGCGTTCCAGAGAGGGTTTAACTGCGATCGTTTGCTCCCGAAAATGCTTCGTTTACGGTGGCCGAAACGACGATTGTAAATCTCCGTAACGCCAGCTCGAAAAGTCGTCGACGACTGGGGCGACGAATGAAGAGGACGATTGTAGAAACTTGAATTGAGCATGTTTTGAACGATTCTCGCGGTACAAACGAGATCTATCACTTTATTAACTCCTTTGTATTATAGCAAATGTCGAAGCTTTCTTTCGCAAATGGGTTGTTCTGTTAAACGGAATAAACGTAACGTTAGAAATGACCTTTGAACAGTCGAGATAGTTATCATGGGAAGTCTGATTCTTTCTCACCTCCACTGATCTTTGACTGATCTTGGCGGCTTCTTGATCTGACCTCTGGTATAAGATGGCACGGCTAGGTTTTACTGTTGTTGCCAGCGTGGGAAGTCGAGCAGCACTCTTTAACGATCGGTACACGCGTGTGTACGCAGATCTGCTCGACCCACTGTGTCGCACACACCGTGTGCCCACGCGAATGCAATAAAATGCCCTAGGACATCGGCCGTACCGTCGGAATTGTTTCAGCGCGGGCTGCAGCGGTGCAACCACTCGTATACAGAGTGTTTCATTTGAAGCGTCAAATATCTTCTAAAATATTGATGATTTTTTAAAAGTAAATAAATTAAATTTGAATGTTTCGAGGAAAGGTTAATTGGATTTAATTAAATTTCTCGTAGGCGGATTTTTGAATGAGATGTAGAAGGATTTTGTATCGACGCGGGTCGTTCTGATTGGTCGAGTTGGTTACTCCGGGTCCCTAGCCGCGGGCCAATCAGCGCGCGGCAACCGATCCGGTGCCGGATCGTTCTGAAGGTGGTTGCGTTTGGTTGCGTCGCCATTTGCCGCCATTACTTCGTTAGTGCGTTGTGTCACAATTAGTTTGTTTCCATTTGTTAAATCGTTAATAAAAGTGTTGCCCTTAGCAAACGTTCTATTTTATTTACTGCAAATAGTGCTCCAAGAATACGAACTTGTCAAGCCCTCGAAACACGAGGTGGGTAGCTACGAGTTAAATCGGGAGGTCCTAACCTCTCGAAGATCTACCATTCTCTTTCATTCATAATTGATTTAATTTTCAAATACAAATGATGCATCTGATTAATGTAAATTTCTTTATTTCTGTTTCAGGTGAGTGTCTCTTATACATTTTGGGATTTCGAGACTGAGATTAATTCGGTGCGCAGGTAAATCAGCATAAATTTATTTGTATTATACTTGTTTTAAATGACATCTGGTATCGTATACAAGGAACGTGTGTATTTAACAAAATACAGTAATTTTATTTAATTATTTTGTGCCACTTGTACGCGATGCAACGATGCCTGATCGTAGTTCACTCGATACGCTAGAAAACAATAATTTTATTCAAATAAGAGTGACGGGTGGTCGCCGGGTCGTTGGACGTAACAGAGCACCGCGTATTAACTCGTAACAGGAAACAAAAGTAATTGCAGGATATAAATTGGCGCGCGTAAGAAATATCACAAGCCTGTTCCCAATTTTAGACGGTTCAACGACCCAGCCGGTCGTTTCCACGCGCCTCCGAGCTTTGTGATAGCGTGGCCGAAATCTGAGAGCTTCGTTTCGAAACGAACCGAGACTATATGAAAGCGCGCGGTATTGTCGATTAGAAATAGGCCAGGCCGGAAAATTAAAAGCCCGTTTCCTGCTTTTCGTTCTAATCCAACCGGGGACAGTCTTCCAGCCGTTGTTGCGGTATTAGGTCTTTCCCCGCGATTAGAAAACGGATTTTCAAACGTTTCTCGTAAAATTAATACACCGCCGGATAATTAAATCGATCGATTCTGATTGGACACCCCGTACATGGCATTCCATTTGAAACAACAAAGCTGACTTTCAAATTTCCTTCACGCCTCCGCGCGCACAAAAAACATTTGCATTACATTACGCTTTCATTCGTACCGCACAAGCTTTGTGCAAAACATTTTTTCCATGCAATTAGAGATAACGGAAATGTACCAGGTGGACCATTTAAATTTATCCACCCTTTTATGGTACACCATTTTGTACTTGAATATCGTTCCACCAGAATTGATTTGAAATTTTCTTCAAATTTTCACGTTTCTTGGGAATGATAATTGATGCGACACTCGTTGGAAAATTATTCGCGAAACGGTTCGAGTTGGTTGCACGTCAGAATTTCCTGTGCTAAATATACACATGCACTCTGGGTTTACGTGGAACCATTCGTGTACTGTTGCACGAACGGTTCACCGTAATTTTTCCAACGAATCGATGACGAAACTAACAGCTGCCGCTTGCTAATGTAAGCATCGTTGAGCTTGCAATGGTTACGCTCGCGATCGAGGTAACTTTATCGTCCGGTTGCTCCACATTAGCAAGGTTACTCGGTATTTTTATTCCTTCTATTAGTTATTCAATTACGTTACGTTACAAGGTGTTCAAAGTGTCGAGAAACGACGATTCGATTGGGTTGGGATACTATGGAATTACTTGGACCGTTTTCTATGGAGAGACAGTATCGTTTAGCAAGCTTTCCGACGATTTTCAACGCGACTGACCCGCGTTAGATGAAGTTGAGGATCGGTGATATCATTAGCGTCGCTGCCACAGTCGTTTATCAGGAAGATCCGATGTGATTAATCTCTTGCTCGACGCGGCTATCGGTTCGCGACGGTAGATGGATTGGTATCTAATCAGTCACCACGGTGAGTCACAGTGTCCTCGAAACGCGTACAGAGCTGATGCATGGCGGATCAGCTTTTCGCGAGTTGCCTCGCCTCGAATATTCGAAAACTGTCATGGCTAGCGACGAAAATAAAGGAACAGACCCTCTGTTCCAACCATATCACCTCGCGGTTTCATTCGAACGAAATTATTTCAAATTTTCAAACAATACTTTTGCAATTTTCTTTTTCAATTCTTTTCATTAGACTTAACAAGGGACCTTAATTTTGTCTTTGTGTAAAATTTCTTAAAATTCAAAGCACGTATTTATAAAAGAATTTGAATATCAATATCGAATCCAGACGATGTTTATTGTATCCCAGTGTAGTCACTTTCGAATGGGGTATCGTGTAAACTTTTCCAGCCGTTTGTATCCAAGCAAATATAAAATAAAGCTTTGAAAGCCATTAAACGTAGCAAGGTGGGAAGGGGTTGATCGTGCACCTGCTGTCAACCCTGCCTATGGGTTCCACCACCATTTTCCTTCGTCTTCGTTTCACTCTGTCCAACGAGGGCCTCTCTCGTACATGCTAGCACCCCTTCTCGTCGGTGAGCAAATGGTTTGATTAGAGAACAATGGCTTTCCATTAACAATTCCGTCCCTCCCCTCGCCCTTTCTGGCCACATCCCTCCGATGCACCGTCAGTGCTGTCTGTCAGCTGACTAACCCCACCCCGAGCGCTTTCTGACGGCGCGCTGCTGAAAATCGTGACCGTTGATCGTGTTAACGAAAAGACAGGGAAATTTCTTTGAAAATCCAACAGAGAGATTTATTAAAAATTCTTTCTTCATTCTAAAAACTTCAGATCTAGAAAATACGATCGTTATTCAATTTCTTAATTAAAACTTGACCAAGATTTATTTTGTAAAATTGTAACGTTTAGGTGATCGATCGACGCCAATAAAAAGGTGTCGGGACTCCATTCTGATGATTACTAGCGGCTGTAACTTGTTTTTTAACCTCGTTCCTTTTTACCCCCCGATGGACTTTCATTGGGCGATTAATATCGTTCCTTTGTTTGTTGCATTCGTTGAAATTCCACTTTGGCGAGCGGTTGATCGCGAAGCCTCGACGAGGAAATAGGTTATCGATCCCGCGGACGGTGATTCGTTTTGACAATGCATCGAGTAGTGACATCGCGATAGCCAAACGTGATAACAGAAACAAATTTCCTACGCCATTTGCAACGAATCCTCTGGCTCTAGACGCGCGTGGTTTTCATCAGCATTTCGACTGACGTTTGAATCGAACACCTTTTTCCTGGCCGCCTCTGTTTCACTCGAAACTGCCAAAGCTTTGAACCCCCGCGATTCACCTCGGCTATCATCGGAATTGGAAACTTTCACAGGATCTATCCGTGAGGATAGATTCTTTTATTAGTCTCGATTGTTTTTTTTAATCCTTGAACAGAGGAGCCTGGGTCAATCGCGACCTAAACGCAACTATTACGATGTATCATTTGGGCTCTCTCCATGGTCCGCCGTCCGAGAATAGTTTTTTAATAGAATTTCTGTAGCCAATGGCAGTGAATAAAATGTTATAATTGAAATACTGTATTTGGAAGAGTATTTAAAAGCGTAATACAAAAATATAGAAATATATCTCCACAAACAGCTAAGTAATCCGAGAAATTCTTGACTGCAGTGTACTTCGTGTTTCCCGGCAGCCCTTCGATTTCCCTAGTGATTGTAGGGTACATTGCAGTCTTCATTTGCCTCCTATCTTATTCGTCGAAATATTCGTGTTCCAGCTGCGAATAGAAATAGAACCGAAAATGAAGAGACGAATATTCGCGTCAGACGATTGATATTCTTTTAAACATTTTAACAGAAAAATATCCAACACTATGTAATTCCACCGGTGTGAAATATTCTTGAATATTTTCTAATTGGAAAAATGATAGCACGAAAGCACAGCATGTACAAAGGTTAATTTGTAATACGAGCCTTGAATCTCGCTTCGGAAAGTGTCTCCGTTGTAAAAATAAATTTCCCAGGGATAAGGGAAGGTTCGTCCTCTTTCTCAGTATTAGCGAATACGAGTTTGCAATTTCAGACGATAGGCCGTGTAAATCTTGATTTGCGACAGGGATTGCCTTAGTACATTATCGCGGGCTTGTGTTTCGCGCGCAGATTAGCAGAGACGAAGTTACTTCTCGGCAAGTCGTTAAGTGAATCGCTAAGTAAACGGTGCTTGTTCAGGGACGCGCGTAAATGTTACATCCGTTCTGCAAACACATCAATGCAACGTTGTGCAAACGCTACGTTTCGAAGTTCTTTTTTTTCCTTCGGCAACGAATCGTTCTGCTAATTTGCGGATGACTTACGGATGAAAAATTCGAGAATCCTCTTGCGATCTGTAAGCCGATGAAGTATCGCGACAAACGCTTCTTCAGAAATACTTGAAACAGCATTTCTCTGTTATTCCAAATATATGTAGATAAAAGTGGTTTATTCGCGTTCGATAATGACGAGTAAGAGAATTTTGGAATTTTTTCCAAAAGCTAGCGATCAGTCACGTAGCAAAGGGGGTTGCAGAGAGCGGCAGAGGGAGAGGGTGGATGCGATGCGATCCGATGCGGAACGTGCATCGAAAAGGGGTCGATAGAAAGGGATTGGAGAAGAGAGACAGAGGCACGTTGGCTCGCAATTTGCGTAATTGAGCTCTGAATTATTTACACTGTCGGCTGCGTCATACTTCTGTTCGGTAATAACTGACAGGAGGGCGTAAATGCGAAATCGGTTGACACTTAACGCCATTCGAAATTACGAGCAGCCAGCCAACGACAACGGTCATTGTCTGGATTAGTTTGAAAAATCACAACGGAAATATTAATTACCGATCGCGGTCGGATTAAACGCACCGATTGTCAGCTTTTTAATTTTTCCCTTGCTTCGGGTCAGTTATTAGCATTCTTGTTATTTAAAAATTGATCTCAAGTTGAGTTAGCTTATATTCGTGGTAACAGATAGATTCACACTTTGCGACATTCGGTTTAATCAACATAACTAATTGCGTTCACTCGGCAGCTGCTCCAACCTCAATTTCATCCCTGCATCTGTGTCGCCAGCGCATACCTGGCATAGTTAATTTACGAAAACTACCCCCTTTGCGAAAAACGACCGCTAAGGGTTGATTGGTTATCGGTGCGTTTGAATTTAAGCTTCCCACTTGTTAATTTTTTCCATTAATATTAACTTTTCAAGGAAGAGTGTAAAATTTAGAAAATGAAAAATAATATAGAATAGAAAATTTAATTAAAATTGAGCCTCTCTCCATGGTCCGCCATTTGAGGGTTAATGAAGTTAGGGATGCGAATAGTTCATTTACAAATTGAAACTTTCAATTAGTTAGCTGAGTGTTAACGAGGCAATTAAAATAATGCAGACATTAATTGTTCATTAACATTCGTGCAGCAGTTATGTATAGTCTGCGTTAAAAGTTAAGTCGCTCATAATTGTACGAGTTGAACGGTTGTTGAAAACAAAACAATTAAGGCGATGTTATTATGTGAGTCAGACATTTTCATTATCGGCGAGGGGAACAATAAAATGTTGGTTAAAATCCCATTGTCAAGTGTTCCATAATTACAAGCTGAATCGTGACTGTTCGGTATTTCGTTGGAAACGTAATGATTCGGACGACGTTTAACTCGAAACTTCAATTCGTATTGTTTAAAACGAGATACGTTGATTGCATCAAAGTCTGGAAAAAAGAAGGTAGATATTTAGAAACTTATCTCATGAAATTCTGCCGAATTTCACTTGTTTCCCAACAAGACAATACTACAATTCACGTCGGTAGGAAAGCAAGGGAACGGTTCAAATATTCAAATTTTGAAACCGGCTCCATGCTCTCCTGATATACATAAATCTGATTGAAAATTCGTGGGAAGTTATGATATGCAAAATTCATTAAAATAATCGCTCGGAATAAATGATTTTAAATCGTTGAAGTATTTTTTGATAATGATTGTTGTTTCAGAATTAATTAGATACGCGAGTAATAATGATAATTCTTTCAGTAATTTCATTCGAAGCGTGACTTTGTTATTAAAATGCAATTAAACGTTGTTTAATTCGATCGAACAGATTCCTGAATTCTATCATTTATTTTGAACGAAACAGTAAACCCTGAATCGCGCGCGAAGAAGTGAGTCACTCGACAATGAAAAAGCACAGTAATCACCGGTCTAGTAATAAAGTTAGAGTGCCATCATTCCGACGACAATCATTTTATTATCAACGATGATGATTTCTCTCTTTGTCATTCGGGAATAAACAGAAGGGTGCGTTCTGTTGCGAGTGGAATGGCCATCAACGAGGGTGTGGTGATTCTCTTTGAAAAAAAAAAAAGGAAAAAATAGGGGGAAGAGGTAGAGAAAAGAGATTCACGAAACTTTGGAATTAACGAGGATGGAGGTTCGCGACGGTGAAACTTTTGTGGAGACCATTCAACTTCCAGTCGTATAACCTGGCAGGGTTGAAGACGCGTACCATAATCCAGGGTAACAACGTACCAGAAAATACCACCCCTTCTCGTATGCATGCATACAACTATTGTACCCTCAACTCGATACGACATCACCATTACCAGTTGATTATTCATATTGTATCATTAAGTCATTTCTAAAATTCCTTTCTAAAAAATCAATTTTTTCTTCTTTCAGTAGAGAGGGGTTAAAATGTTTATAAATAAAAAAAGTGATTGATTTTTAGGAATAAATAATGAATCATTATATTTACAGGGAATATTAAATTTTTTATCAAAATGGTAATGGAATTGTAAATTTGTTAGGTTTAATAAATTATTATTATTAATGGAATAATTTTTGAGATACCAAAAGGAATCAAGGGGATGAATCATATAAACATGGGTATAAAAGTAGATAAATGGTTGATCTTTATCTTTTTGAATGGTGTTTCGATCCGAGCATGGAAAGACACGCGTGCATGTTCCATTCGAGAGCGTAAATATACGTTCCACTCTTTTCTTTGCGTGTCGTCTGGCTTTCCCTTTTTCCCCTAAATGCACGTGCCGCGTAACGCCTCCCTCTTTTGTGTACAAATGACACCTTCCCCCCTCAGCTTGCAACCAGTAAAGGGATATACCTTGTATTCGTTGGATACTTCCTTTCTTCGAGCTTTCCTCTTCCATCTTTCACCTTTCCTCGCTTCCCGACGCTTTTCCGTTGGGAGCCAGCTGGAAAATCGAGGATGAATTTCCGTGTCGAGAGGCCTTTACTCCATTTGTTCTCGACTTGTTCCTTCGTAAACGTATCGTTCGTTTGAATTTCACGGTTAATTGGCGATAATGCTCGTCGAGTTTCTGTTAATTCTTTCTCGATTAATCATCGAACAAATTTGAAGAATTTTAGGATTAAATTGACTAAATTCTGTGATTTAAATAAAAGATATCCAGAATTAAAATGATCATATTGTTGTAGAAAAATGTAACTCAAATTACTCTGAAAATCTTCTATTATATTATATCGTTGTCGAATAACCGGTAGATCGATACAGTTAGCAACAAGCTCGTGAAAAGAGGAGGAAGAAACAGCGTGCGAAGCAGTGGCAATTAGCGTTGCTGTTTGGCTGGCGAACAAACGGAATAAACACCCACGCGATAAAAATCACTGCGGCCGTCACTTAACACACTAGAACCGCTGGAAAGAATCGCGCTTCCTAGTTACATATTACATTTCCGCCTCTTCCATCAGCGAAACGAACTATGAATTCCAGAAAACTATCTCACCCAAGGTTAACAATAAACATTCCTCGGGCCAGGAAAATTATTTCAATTAAATCCTTAAATTATAATTTTCCAAATATCTATCGTTACCCTAGCCAGGAATAATTCCCTTAATTTTCTCGCATCCAGTGTTTCGAGCATTTCTCATTGGCTGTCGTTCACTTGGTCTCTCGTTAACCCTTTCTATTATTTCCTAGCCCTTTTAATTAAGGTAACCGCAACGGCGGTGCTGTGTACGGTCGCTTTTACGAGCGACGCTATCTCCGGTCGTGGGTCTATACAGCCTCTTCACGATAACTCCGTTGCCTCGTTCCACACGTAATGCAACGAAGAAACTCGTACACTTCTCGTAGACTCTCTTTCACGCCGGGCTTTGCCCGCGAGAAACATCCTTTCGTCTTCAAGCTGGTCCTCTTCAGCGACCACGAAAGCCGGAGATAAGTAGATAGCCCACTCGTGGTAATTACACGCTTCTCTACCTCGCTTCTACCCCTTTTATACTCGCGCTTTTCTTTTTTCCTTTCCTCCTTTCTCATTCTCTCTTTGGAAACAGCATCGCTGTACCAGAAGCGAGGGGCAACTGTTCGGTTGCATTCGATTTACTCTTCTCATAGAGCACTTGGTCCAATGACTCGTTCCCGAGATATGTATGAGCTTGTTCCATAATTAATGTCGCCTCTCTGTAGACGAGATAAGAATTTCTAAGGATAGATTCGTTTTATACATTTTAACGCGTTCAATGCCGCCATTCAACGCGTGCACGTCTAACGAGCCGCGTTAGAATGCTAATTATTTGCGATGGAATTGGATAATTTTCAAATTTTTCTTTTTCTAGTCACTGTTTATTAAAAATTTATGATAGTTCCGAAGCATAACGTTATGTGAAACGGTTAAGATGATTAATACTCTGTTTGGTCGAGGGGTCATTAAAGAATCTACTATTCAACGTAGGTTTGAAAGGTTTTGTAACGGGGATGAGAAGATTGTTTCAAAGCACTGGGTAAAGATTGATCTCCGTATAACGGTGTTGCAACAGTATCTCGACATTTAAATGCAATTGGACAAATGGGCACCGCACGATCTAACCGCCGCGAATCGCGCTCTTTCACGTCAGATCTGTATCCTTTTCTGGATCGAATCGTTAGATGTAGAGTTTCGTTCAAAAGAAACGAAAACACTTTGATAAATCACCATTTTTTGGCAATTTTGAATCGATAAATTCGTCGATGCACTTTTAATAAAAAATGCATTTCTTCAAGTGCAGCGATAAAGTGCACTTCGAAAAAGCAGAGTTCATTTGGTTGGTATTAACGAAGAAAGAGTATCGTCTAACGACGTTTGAATTTGCACAAACAATGTATTTAGCAGGTACGACAGAAATTCCGAGTACTTATTGTAAGCAGTATTGGCTATTCAATGAGCTTTTTTTGCCCCGATCATAGCCGTTCAATGGAATTCCGATGTAATCACTTTCATAGACGTCCCTTTCTGGATGGCTGCTAGGAGCACAACCCATTTACCGGGAAATGCAATAATTGCAAATCGTAATGGAGCAGCGCTCCAGTACCGTGCCATTATCGCCTATATCAACCTTCCTCTTTCACTCTCCCTCTCTTCTGCTTCTTCCTCTTTTTTTATCACCCTAAATCCTTCGATGCTGCACCCTTTATTTCTCGGTTTATTTCTTGAGAAAGAGAATAATAACTTACTATGATTTATTTTATATTTGGAAATCATAGGAAGAAATAAAATTAAGAAGAATGATTTTAAAAATTACGTATCAAAATGATGAGAATTCATAGAAATATTAATTTTCGTAGAAAGCCAATTTAATTAATAGACAATGAATTGAGTTTCTATAAATATTATTGCTAATTTTAATGGGAACCTAACAGTTATTATTAAAGATTGAAAACATTTAGGAAAGATTCTTTTCCTAAATGGAAAAGAAAAATCATAGAACCCAGTCGGTCTTTGTCTTTCCATCTTTGTGTTCCAAAGTTCTGTATCTACTTTCCAAGTACGGCAATAATTCTTCGATTGACTGTATCACCAGAAAATGTAGGAAATTTGCTAATTCGTTTGGTCGTGATTTCTCCACCGAAATCACTGGTACGTTTTTATCGATCGAAGGATAGGAACGCAAACAGTTACGGGGATAGTGTCCTTGTTAAAAGCAACGCGGTGCATGACGTACATCGTTCCCACGTGCAATAAAATGTTCCAGGATTACGCAATGAAGCTTATGGCGAAGTCTGCCATGTACTGCGCAATTTCACATGGTATAAAAGTGTTCTACCGTTCCGATAATGTCCATCGTACAACGAAATGCTATCCTGGTTACTTTGTTCCTTTCCTTGTCCAAATTGGCGGTGCTATCTCATATTCAAAGCCTGATATTCAAGCATATTTCTACTGTTACATGTAAAAATTTGGTCGAAAAAAAATGTATAATTTTAAAAATATTCAGCCAGAAATGGGACTACTGTTTGGTACCTCGTTACAGATTCATAATGAAACAATGTACCCTAATGATTTTTTCACTAATTAATGAGCCAATTTATGACGACAATTATCTACCTCGTACACGAAATTATTTTCTATTATTAGAAAATGCCAAAGATAGAAACATGATTAATTATTTTCAAGCAATTTTTTGTTTAATGAGTATCAACTTATTGCAAAGTATTTTCAAATGAAAATTGAAACCGTTCTAATATCGGTAGCCGGAAAAACTCAAGGGTAGGGAAGCTAGAAAACACAGTCGTAGCTCACAGGATTAAGGGACATTTAATTTACGAAAATACGAGGCTCCATACGAAGCAAGGAAAATCTATTTCATCGTCGCTGTAATCCTAACTGGTAATTCCGACTGCTAATATTCCCAACTTTATTGTTTCCATTCCTGGAGGCTGTCCCAATAAATTTATACCTGTACAGACCTTCGAGACAGAATTGTTTCAACCCTTTCCACTCTGTTCTGTACCATGCTCGGTGTTGTACATTCAGAGTATAAGGTGAGTGTACACCTTCTAATCGTGGCATTTAATTGTTATTAGGTTGTGTTGCATGTCGAACGGTAGATTTCGAAATATAGAAAGTCTAGGCAAGATTTGGTAACATAAAAATATCGCTAATCATTTCAACTAACGCTGTTTAATTTTCATTATCACGTTATAAAATGAAAGATCATAAGTTCTTTATGATGTATATTTTTTTGTCACTGTATACATTGTCACGAGAGGTTGATTTCCTTTTAATCAGCCGGGATTATCATTTTTCGCACGATCGAGTATTATCATTCTCGCACGATAAGATACCACCCCTCGTAGAGAAACGGCTCATTGATAACGAATATTTACGTTGTCGCTGCTTCGAACAGCTTTTTTTTTTCCTTTCAATACAGCCGACCGATGACTGGATCGGTGACACGAAAGCGCAATCACAGAAACGTGTTACGTAACGTTGTATAGTAAGGTTCGTTGATTGAGATTCGCTGTACAGAACGGTCGGAAAATTTGCGAAAATAATCTAGAGTCTGCAATTATTTTTAGTAATCACGAGTTTCATTAGTGCCACAGCGAAATCAATTTTCCAGTATTTTTGAATCGGTCAAATTTTAATTAGACATCGATTTAAATGAAGAAAGTTGAGAATTTTCAAAAGAATCTTATGCAAAATTCCCTTTATTCCTCTACTTTTAAGGGTTAATTAATTCTGGGGTACTCGATCACTGGAAGAATGGTTGAAAAAAGGGAATTAACGTTAGTAAGATTAATTCAATCCTCAGCCAGTGTATTTTTGAGTTGAATTAATTAGTAAAGTCGAACGTTATCCATTAGGAGTTGAAAGAATTTTGGAGGGTATAAAGAAAACTTTCTGAATAAATTATGAACAGTTGAATCATCCATTTGAATATTTTATTTCTCTTCTAATAAAAACTTTTATTTTTTGTTGCAGGTGAGTTGAAATCCAGCGAACATTCCTTTACGTTATCGTCTAAACGTAAGTGATAATATTCTTTACTGTTCTCTTTATGACTGTGGTTTATACAGGGTGTTTTAGAAACAGAGTGCACGTCTGTCTGCTTCTGAAACATCCTATAAGGCGATTGTTATTGTCGAAATTACAATCGCAAATGACGGTGCGATGAGAAAGAAATAGATGTAACGCGAGAACGGTGATGGTGTAGCACTCGAGGAAGATTGTTAGGTTAAATGGTCGATTTATATTCAATGTCAGCCGACTTGTTCTCCGTATTTAGTGTCGTAGACGTGCCTAAGCGTGGGAGGTTAACAATCATTTTCGCCTACGGTCAATTGGTCGCATTTCTCGGCCGCTTAGATCACCGTGGCGGTCCATTAACGACCAATTAAATAGTCGGATAACTTCGATTACCATCCGTGAACCGAATGCATGCCAGAATCGTCGATGATTGACTCGTTCAATAATATACCTAAGCGACTTGACTTAGAACTTCTTTTATTTCAAATACGAAGAAATCATTTCTGGTTGATCGTTCAATTATAATGTTAAAGTAATTTTTATTGAAATAATTTGACCAAATTTTATACGAAAAATATAGAGATTTCTTGAGGATAATTGCGTAACGAAAAGTTGCTTCGGAGACACCCTAATTTACGAGCAGTTCCGTTTAACTTGTAAGAGAAATCAGAGCCTCGTGAAAGGAAAAATGTATATTCGAATACAGGGATAGATATCATCGGAGGACGAAGGACGACCTTCCTTCGTCGGCACATAACCGCGGTAAAACGTATCTCTCTTCTGAAGGGCGTGTTCGTTCGCTCAGGACGACTGGCTCGATTTTATCGAATTAATTTATTAACTCTTCCTTGCTGGATATTGCAAGAGAAAAGAAAGAATCGAGTATTCAGTTTCTCGGTTAAAATACGGTAACTGATAGTCATATTCGAAAGTCGTAGTATTTGAAAAATAAATTCAGAGGGGGTTGAAATAATAAAGAGTTGCACGAAGCAAAGCGTTTAAGTCGATAATTATTTATCATTTTAATGAAATTTGAAAATTTAGCCAGCAGATTTTATGTTCGAAAATCTGCTTCTCTTTAATTTCACCAAGAATCAGAAAATGTAGCGAAGCATAGGATAATGGGAGCAAAAGGCATCGTGCAAACTCGCAATTACCAACTCGTTATCTCTTCGAATACGTTGGGTTTGACAGATTTAATAGTTCCCCATTAATATTCGAAAACTCGTCTGAAAAGTTAAGATCGTCGGGAGGAGACGGAAGAGAAGGCGAAGGAGAGGGAAAAAGCATGAAAGGGTGGATGGAGAGGAACCGAGAGGAAGAGACAGGAAGGAGTTAGGGTTACGGTCAGGTTTTAGGGGTTGGGGGAGCAATAAGGAATTATTGCGGTACGATCGACAAACGGCGACTACGTGGCTGCACTACGGAAGATTCTCTCTGGAAAACCTTCTCTTTCTATGTTCTTCTTCCTCTTCTTCCTCTGCTTCTACGAGAGGGAAACAGACTGTAGACTCGTCAATATGTAATGTTCGAAACCGCTGTTCCCCCTATAACATGTTCGTCATACCCCTGCTACGTGGAATAGAAGATTCTTTCGAATCCTGTATATTTCAGCGGACATTGCTGGGTAAACTGGAATCATTGCTACTCATATCTTAAGGTTTAAAGAAAAACAACAATTTTCCATAGTTCTGTTTAAAAGAGTCAATTGAAAATCATTTGTAGGGATGTAGATTATGAACTTATGACTAATACCTCTTTGGAGGAATTTTACCAAATTGTCAAAAATTTTATAAATATAATAGAGGATTAGATAATTTTTCAAATAATTGTGAGGCTGTTGCAATTTTCATCATTCGAAAGGGATCAATTTTTTAAAAATTTGATGAATATAATATAGAATTAAATAAATTCTTAAATAATTGCGAGGGGAGCTGCAATTTTCATTATTCAAAAGGGGGTTGTCTTAGGAACCAAATTGTTAAAAATTTAATAAATATAACAGAGAATTAGACAAATTTTTAAATAATTGTGAAAGTCCTGTAATTTTCTTCATTCAAAAGGGGGGTTGTTTTAGTGAAGAACAGGCGATAGATTCCCAGTGAAAATTCATGCACGCAAAGTGTTTCCTAAATGTTAAGTTACATCGTGTATAAACCGAACGGGTGATCTTGCGCATAGCGTGCACACATTGTCCGACATTGTAGACGATGCGGTCTTCCGATCAAATTGGATCTACTGAGAGTTCAGAGTATCGGGTCGACCGCAGCGGTGCAAATCCACGGGAACCACGAAATATTCCGTACCCACAATCCTGTCTCATTCCCACAAACCGACTGCTCCTATATTTTCCGGGGGAAATGCCGATTCGACGTTACGCCCCGGATACTTTACATAATATTGGAACGGTTACGTCCAGATGCAATTTACCGGTTGAACGCCATCTACGTTGAAACCAACAGGAAACAAATTTCCTTCTTTTAGTAAACTCCCTGTTTCGTTTCTTCTTACATCCAAAGTCAATTCGACATAAAGATAGACACTATTATTTTAACGTAGATAAGGTGTCATCGTAAAAAATGGCACTTGTTAATTTCTCCCTAATCCTTCTATTTGAAACTATTAATTTATATATAGCAGAAGGGGATAAATAGGTCAGGGTAATAGAGCATAATTAAGTGGCCTGTTTTAATTGGATCAGTCCGTATTATGCAATTTATATCGTTGATTCGTGGACAACAATGTCCCTATCATCTCGCGTAATATCGACGTGGCCGAAATTTCAACGTGGCTCGGAGTTTGGAAACGACAGCCACGAACGAAGATGCGTTAAACTTGATGAAGCATTGTTCAGGCGATCAGTATTACGAGTGCTCCTGACCATCAATACCCTCCCATCAGGCGGCTATGTGTTTCTCTTATTTCTACGTCCGCCATGATTCATCGTTATTTTAAATAGCCAGTCTCCGATCGGGAATAATACCGGAATAACGAACGATCGATCTCGCACGTGAATCGTACAAGATTGTTACACCGTTGATACTGGAAACTCGCTGACCTTCCACGAACTAACAATCATCGATGACTCAAAGGCCATTTGCATTTTTATCGAAAGAGGAAACGCGACGAAGAAGATTGCCAAGTTTCGCCCACGCTGTTCTTGGCTGATTTATCACTTTTATGATAGAAAATTTCCTTCATGGTCTAATGGATTTCTCCATCGACCCATCGAATTAATTAAACATAAACATAATAAAACAAGAAACCTTGAAGTTCATTAAAAAACATTAAGTATCATACTTCTAAATGATGCTATCTAAGAAAAAAGAAATCTTCTTTTTGGATTCGATAAGCGGAAATCCCACCCTGAGAGACACCTTGTACCCGGAGTCAAAGAAAGGGAAGATTGCGAAGAAGAAGAAGAAGACAATTTTCTTGGAGAAGAAAGATTAGAGAAAGCGAGAGAGAGATAGAAGGAGTGGGTGGTAGGTAGACGCGTGACGCCCTAGAGTAACGCCTCCAGAGGGTGTCAGCCCCTTTCCTCTCACAGCCCCTGGTGCTCAAAGTGCTAATGAGTGTCGCCTCGTAAGCCAATTAATACTCTCCCACCTCGAGGCGAGTGCTAGCCTGCGAACGAGTAAAGCGGGACTGCTGAAGAGAGAGATAGAGAGAGACCGAGGTATCCCCCTTGGAAAGCTAGGACCCCGTAACTGCTACATGACCAGAATACCCCGCGGATTTGGTATGCCGGCCACGCCTGACCGCTGTACACCACCTCCTCGTCGAGCAAACTCTGCCGTAAGGCGCTACCAGACCACCCTTCGACCTCTGCAACCTCGACGAGACTGCAGAAAGCTTTCTGGGTGTCTTCCGCTTCGGTCATCATCATCGCGATCAATTCGCACCTTGATTCGTCGAGAAACGTGGGTGTACTTTGGTACTTCAGAGGTGTCTTCAAAATCTTTCTGACCTACGTGGCCGATGACTTAATCAGACTTTTCTCAGATTAAACCTCCACTGGGTGCGATTGAACAACGAGGGGGATGTCCTATGGTCAACGATGAGGTCACCGGTTGTTTCGTACTTTTCTTCTCGATCACGAACCGATGTTATCGCCTCGCAATTTGTCGAGATTAGATTCGCAGCGCGGCTGGAACACGTGTACAGATGACAAAAGCCATTGCTAACAGTTCTAGTTCTCGTCTCGTTGTTTTACGAGCGGCATGTGCTGCTGCCCGAATTAGGCTTCCAACACGCCACCTGCCGAATCGGGTCGCATTGTCATGCGAGGAACTTCCCTATAAACCGAGATTGCCCACGGATCGAAACTTACAGCCCCTTTTATTTGAAATTCAGGCCTTTGGGTCAGAGATTTTTTAATGGATCTCGTTGATAATTAATTGTTTCGTTATTAAGGGTGATTATGGTCGTCGAATTAGCAAGCGTGTTGCGGAACTTTTCAAATAAGAGGGTTAAGAATTGAATCGATACTCGCAGACTTCGAACCGATCGCATTAGCTCGCGTGTTCTGTACCCCGAAGGAGCAGACTCGCGTGCATCTGACGGTCCTGCAGGCGTCGTCAGCCAGTTTCTCCTCGTTTAAGCGTCAAAGTCGGAAGCCTCGGAGATCGAAGTAGGCTTTGCAACTGGCCGCGACACGGATTTTCTTCCTTCAGGAACACGAGACGGAGAGCGGGGAAAACGCGGTGGTTAGAAATTGGCTGGCTCTGACGGGCCGGTGTAATCGTGCCCGTTCTCTCAGAACAGTCCTGACGAGTGAACAGTGAAATAGAAAGGACAGTTCGGTCGAGAAAGTGTACGAAACAGGAGAAAATAAAAATAAAAGTAGAGTAACGAGATAGAAGGAGAAAGGTGAAATAATCTTCTTGGATTCACTGCGGTCGTTCTTCATTTTCGGATGGCGGACCAGGGAGAGAGCCTCAATTTTATACTGTTCCTTTTAAAAATGATTCTCCCAATATATGAAACTCTTCATCCATGAGGCGCAGTGGTATCTCAGGATGAAATCATTGAGCGAAGATGAAGTAAGAAAGAAGGATTGAGGGAGATAGAGGGAAGTAGAAGCATGGCGGACAGGAGACGGCTGACAGACTCAGGATCGAGGAGAGGTATTTCGTCTAAGGAATCAACGGAGCGAGTCGTACTAACTGCTCTTTTTCCCAGATCCTCCCCCTTTACCCGCGAGAATCCGTCGGTCGTGCCTATCTTTGTACTCCTATTGGCGGTTTCTGTCTTCCCTCGTCTCCTTCCTCCTTCGCCAGCGAGTCTTTTGGTAACTGAAAATCACTCGGTCTATCGTATTCTCATTTGCATGAGTTGTTTCGCAGCGACGAGCACTTTATGCTAGCATCCGTTCAACGCCGTGTTGCACAACTATAATGTATAATATGTTTCACGTGGAGTTAGTTAAAGTTTCTCTTCGAGGCTCGGGCGGATCGAGAAAATGGAAGAAATCGTTCGAGTGGAAATCGCGGAATTGTTAGTCAGAATTTCTTGAAGGACGAGAATAAATAAAATTAATAAATCGCTAATAGCTGATAGTTGATTCGATGATGGAAGAATTTGTTTTTTTCTTGAAAACGTAAAAAGAGAGTTTGCAGATTTGTAATCAGTGGAGAAACCTCTTGTGAGGAAGGCATAATGGTTATCAGGACAAAAATTGGTTATCGGACTGTATAAGTAGTTCTCTTTACCGTCGAAAACGATTTCGTTCGTTCGCTCGTTAAAGAACGAGGTCAGATGCTGTTCTCTCGTTGACCCCACGTGGTCCGACCGGAAACGCCATTTATTATGAACGGAATTCAGCGGTGATTTAGCCTCGTCCTATCCGACCGATGGTTGCGGTTCATTAATATCGGTGAACCACGTAACACGTTGGAATCCACTGGAATGCAGGATCTCCGTCGAATTTGTGGCCGGCAAGCAATTTGAAGCGAATTGAACCACTCTTCTAAGAAGGCTTCATTTTCGAACACTTTCCCCTTCACCCATCTACTTCGCTGTCTTTCTTCCTATCACACCTTTGTACAGATAGAGAAAGCAAAGGTATCTTTGTACTTTGAATTTGAACCTTCTGTAGTGGTGTCTGGCTGGGATTCTCTCCATGGTCCGTCATTCAAAAATTAAAATTAGAAATTTTCAGCTTTGAACTTGTCAATTTTTCCAGCATTAATTATTATATAATTCTCAGTTATTCTGACTGAAAATCAGGGTGACCAGTGTCTTTATATTCTACATACCCATTTCTCAAAATTCATCGACAAACTTTCCGAGGACCGTTCGATCGGCGAACAATAGCGATTTAATATCGAAAAGTGAAAAAAAAGGAGCCGGGGAACAAAGGAGCTACCTTTCATAACCCTTCTTCGAATTTTCATTTTACCAGCCAGCCCGGATGATATCTTTGAAAGATCGATCCCTGGGCTCGATGGTTGTCCGCGAAGAAAGGCTGACTTTCTGGTCGAGCCCGTCAAAGTATATGTTCCGGGGAAAAGACTGTCGAGGCGAGGTTAAATATGCAGGCTGTTTGCGTAGTCTCTCGACGGACGACTTCATTGGGTCTAATTGCGGTAATGCTCATAGCCCACGGCCACTTTGCTCCGTCCAACTTTGAGCTGCCACCAAAAGCGTAATCGCGACTCACGGTTCAACCTGGCTTGCACACCTGTCTACTCTCAACTGAATAATCCTTTTTTCGCGATTACGGAAGGAAGGGAGACGAGAAAGCTTACGTTGCTCCGTGTTTGCAGGGCAACATTCCCTTTATCCCAAAACTCGAGTATTCGAGTGTTAATTTGAAACAAAGGGAGGTTGAAATTTTTCTCAATTTTCGATACAAAGCTCGGAACGAATGAACGATAACGTTGTCCATTGTTCGAAGGCATCGAGGACCTTTCGAAAGCTTTTCGTCGTGGTACCATGGAATAGCTAGTTTCTGACGTTTTGGTTCAGTGATATAGAATAGAATTCCTTTGAGTCCGATCCACGTTCATCCTCTCTCCTTCGCTGTTTCTTGAGCCACGTAAAGTCGCCAGGCAGTCGATGAAAAGGCTTCTCTTTCCTTGGCCCTTTGTTCCCCGATTCAAAGCGACCGTGGTAATTAGATTTGAGTTTTGCAAAGTTGATTGGGCCAAGCGTCGCTCCGGGCGATAGGAAATTTTATTACCGACACACAAGTGACGGACACCGTCGAAACAATCGGAAGAAAACTCTTCCTGGCGATTGCGTGCGCTGGTAGTGAAAAGGTTCCTCCGTTGGCTACGGTTTTTCTTCGACTCCCACGATGGATCGTTTTGTTTCGTCGACAATTGGTATAGAAATCAACGAAACTTCTCGTACACTCTGTATACTTGGCAGAGTTTCAATTGTAACGGCTAATTAAGGTCCCTCGCTGTTCAGGTAAGCTGATCCTTTCGAGGGCGCTACGCTGTTAGAGCAGTGTAATGTTTGGAAAAAGGGAGATACCCCATAGTGAAGTTAACCCTCGCAGCGACGCGATACCGGCTTACCTTTGACCCTTAACTAAATTTCCATTATGCGATCTTCAGCTTTTCGATACAAATTATTCGATAAAGATTCTTCGCAAGACTCGAGATAAACGTTACTCGGGAAAGATTTCCATACACGAGGGGTACATCAACGTGTCGTCGAAGTGTTTGTCAGGGCTTCGGTGGGTTGGCATAAAATTGCTGGAAAAATCGATGGAGGAGAAAAGGAGGAGGCGATCAACAACAGGAGAAGACGCAGTTCCTCGAAAACATGCACCGAAACGAAGGTGGCCAGACGCTGGTTATCGATTGGGAATGACTTTCGCGCAAACGTGTCAGACGAGAAGCACGATAAACGCGATAAGAGGCGTGAGAGCGGCGGCGACGAGGAAAGGCGGATGAAAGAGAAGGCGGGCACCACGAGGGGCTAGAGAGTGTCGAGGAAAAACCGTGCGAAAAGCTTCGCTTCAAAATTGCAGTCTTCTGCTCGCGGCACCGATCGACGTTCCCCGATAAACCAACGGGAACGACGCTTTCCTCCGTAACGACGCTGCCTTCACCTCCCCTCGCGCATCCCTCCTCGCCACCTTCCGCCACCTCCTGCACACGAGAACGAGAAACTGCAAGAACTGAGGGAACGCGAACACCGAGAAAATAGAAATTGAAACGGTGAAAACCTGCTCGCCTGACTAGCTGCTGAAACTTCGCGGTCCACCATTAAGATACACCGCCATTTCACTGTAACAAATTATACAGGGAGGTTCAAAACAAAAGTGCAATGGAAAAATTGCCGATTTTCCTGCGATTTCAATCCAAATTCTATTCATTTAAAAGTACAAAGGGATTGGTGTATAAGTACCGTGCGTCGCCGACCTTCCGGAGGAATTCTTCACATTTATTGGGGAGCGTGGTATTAGGACTTTGAAAACTGAGGAAAAAGCTTTTAAGCTCTAATTCTATCCATCTAATGATATTAAAGATAAAAAAATTACACTTGAGTCAATTGACAGAGCTCTAAGCCCTGTACCCTAAAAAGTTTTTGTAATAGGAAAAGGGTTAACCCTTATTTCCCACATTCGTTGTTTAATTTCTACGTATCTTCTTGAATTTTATTACAATTATTGTTCAAGTAACCATCGTTATCAATTTTCAAATAAACCAGCCAGACAAGGGTTGAATGGTATTATTTTTCGAGCAACCCTCGAGGACAGAAAGGTTTCGAACATATCAATGTTACCGTAAGAAAAATCCGAAGGTTCTGTGATACTCGTCGATAGCAGTGTTCATCTGGAGAATCTCAGTTGCAGAGAATCAACGACGGGAAACATCGGTTCTCTGGTTCGTCGAAACGATTACTCTGTCCCAGACGAACGCGTGCGGTCCCTTCGTCGAGACGAGAGTAGAGACGAGCCAAAGCTACAAAATTCTTCGACGTATACGGTTAGAGGGAAGAAATCGAAGAAGAGGAGAAAGAGGAGAAAAAAAAAAACGGTTGAAAAAGGGAGGGCTCTAAAGACTCAGCCGGAAGATTTCTCCTCGCAATCAGGACATCATTTTCCGCGAGAGGAGAGAGACGAACATTGAAAATAATCGGAGTGCACGAGACAAAGCTAGATAGAATCGAGAGGGAAAATGATAGAAAAGACAAAAGGAAAGAAAGGGAGAAAATGGAAAAGGACAGGAAGAGATGGACAGAATACGTTTACTGGCTACGGTGATTTACAGTGGATTTCAAAAGTACTCGTCTGTCAAATTAATTTTTCTTTGCACGATTTTTTAATTTCATTAAAAAATACAATTTTAGAGAAGAAATATTATTTAGTTTATTAATTTTATGATATCTTTTGAGGGTTAATAGTAATCAGTAGTACGATTGGGTCAGACGTCAGACAATTAAGTAGTATAACCAAATAATTAGTCAGACACCGCCCAATTTCCAATTTTCACTCAATATAGATTGAAATTCCAAAGACGATGCTTCTTAAAAATAAAATTTCTATCTCTAAACTTCTATATTTCTAATAAATTTTATTGGATTTTAGTTATTTTCGTTGGAGCTTCATATTTCTGTTTCTATCAGATTTTCTTGAAGCCCTAGTTATTTTCATGGAACCTTTGTATTTCTATTGAACTTTTTATTTTCTCATAAGATAATTCTAGACAATAGAAAAATCTCCTTTATGTCTTTGAAATTTTTCACCTATTTTCTAATAACAAGATAAATATACCTAAGGAAAAGGTGTAATATTTCCATAATTCAATAAGTATTCCAATATTTCCGACGTTAATGGTAGATGAATCGTTAGAACGAAGCTCGGGTGAGATATCGTTGCCTTTATTCTCTTTTGGACCACGGAGCGAGCAGGGAATAATTAGAAAGATAATTAGAACGAAAGTTGCATCTGTCTTTTTCATGTGTTTCTTCCTTTTTTTCTTTTTTCCCCTCGTGTGTCTCGTTACCCACCATCGTCTCGCCCCCTTTTTAACCGGAGTATTTTTGTAACTTTAATTATCACCTGTTCCCAGCAATTCCAGGCTACCGGGATTTTCCGGCGACCCCGTACATACGCGTTTACCCATTTACCAGCGAGCCCATTTTACTGGCAACGTACTAAACGTAGTTATTCACGATAGCAGAGGCGCAACGAGCCCGTTCAATCTCCATTGGGAATTCGGTACGGCCAGCTAATTTCGGAGTCTGTTATCGTAGGATTTTCAGCTCTCATTTATTTCTACGCTCTACTTCGACGCTGCTCTATGCATTGCCGCTATTAGATTCATCGTGTTCCCGTGATGCTCTGTTTCAAATAAGATCACTGTTGGAAAATCAGCCAGCAAAACAATTTCCTTTATTGTATTTTATTTGAAACATCGACGGTCGGATATTTCTATACATTTATGTTCTCCATATTCATTCGATTCGATTTCTGATTTCTGCAAATGGTGCTTATGACAAATCGATCGACATAGAAATGGAAAATTTTTCCTCTTCTTTCAAAGTTCATCTTTCATCCTTCATCGATCGTTCGCATTTTTATTCTTCTTTTTATTATTTCTTCCTCTTCCTCTCGCCTTTCGTTATTCCGTCTCTCATAATATTTTCCTCGCTCGTTCCCTCGTCTCATTCTGCGAGGCCCCAACGGTCTCACCTCTTGTCATTTCTCCGCGTTGAAATTTTTATGGTGTGTCCAATTTCCGTCCTGGCTAATAGGCATTAAAGCCGACATGTCCTGGGCTTTCGTTTAAAGCGTTCACGGAAAAAGAGAAAAGATCCCGGGGCGAGCGGAATGACAAACAGGATTCTTATACACTTTCAACGACATCAGGGGAAAAATCGAAAATTATCACTCCCGGATGATCGATGCTTCCGAAACGTTTCCACTTTATTTCCCTGGTAAGATTCTTCCGGCATTTCAAATCAAATGGTCTTGTTGAAAAATCATCTCTTAGACGCTGGGGTGACCTAAAAACATACAAGATCGAGATAATCATCTGAAAGTTTTTATTGATTTCCATGGAACGACGAGTGATTAATTAAGAGTCGACACGCCTAATGGGTTACAGATTAATGCTTTTGTGTTGCTAGAAGGATGTTTACTTTGCCAACGGTGGCAATAAATCAGCGTCTCATCGACAGGGAAAAAGTTGTATGTTTCAAGATTTATACAGCGAGCTTTCTCAATGGAAAATCTCCAGTTAATTTATCCTTCGATCCAGTTAACCCAGATTATTTTCTCCTTGTATAAATTTCGTGAAATAACAACGTCTAGAAAATAGCTGTTAGCAGGTTAACACTATAAGGTTTCATTAAAATTGTGATTCTCTCTCCATGGTCCGCCATCCGAAAGTTAATAACCTATCATCTGTTTTATCCTAATCGAGAATTTTCACAATAATTGTCGCATATAAAAATGATTTATCATAGCTCAAATTTGGACGTTTTATTAAATTGAAAACAAATAAGAAAGTCTTGTATGGTAGACTGGACGTACAGCCAGATCACACAAAACGTTCGACGACAGTTTACTTTTCGATCATTAATTTAATGGAGAAACAGGATGGTGGAAAGTGCGAGGAAGCATGTAAATTGGCCAGGTACCGAGCACGATTCGTGGAAGCAGTTAGGATCGTCAACTCGCTTGGGAAAAGTTTCGGTTCGGTCGAATATCCATGGGCGTGCTGGAGTTTCCTCGCGACGTCGCATATTTCTCTTTCGCGAACGGGTTTACTTCGGCGCGCATAAATAAACAAGACGGTAAGACAGTAAGTCAAACGTCCAACACGCGTCGTTGCAGTTGCACGTTTGGTCGTTCCCATGAAACTTGTTGGGAAATGTCGTCGAACGATACGTAAAGTAGAATGGAAAGGCAAGAAAATTTTCTTGAGTTTCTTCCACTCATTCAGACACGAGCAAACGATACGTCGAATATGAAACGAATATAAATAAGGTAACAAGGTTGAAATAAATAAATGAAAATTTCCAGAAATTTTTGCAAAGTTCCAAATATTTTTTAAAAATAATTTTCTTGTTAATTAGAACAGTTCCATTATGTGCGCTGAAATTCTGTCCAACGTTGATAAAAATGAAGAAGAGAAATGTGTGATAAATATTTGTTGAACGAAGACAATCTTACCAATTAGATAACGAGTATTCCAGTTTACAAGCGGAGGTTTAGCACGGATGTACCGTAATGGTGACGCTATTTCTTAATTAACCGTGTCCTTGAACGTCTCGACGACGTTAATAACGTCGGTGCCTCTAATGGAACGACAACGTCGTTTCGACAATTTCACGATTGAAACGAGCGTACAAAACTACTGCCAGATGATTTTTCCCGTGAAATCGTGAAACAATGCTCGCTAAATAAGCCGAGAAGCATGAAAATCCATCGCGTGACTGACGTACTATGGAATCGAGGTCAGCAGTTTTAACGGCGATCGATTTTATCCCCTTGCACCCTTCGAATTCATTTTTAAGGGCGTTCCTACTGATTGGGATATTAATCGCTTTCGATATCGATAGGAGTTTGACGTTTCTCAAAGCGTCTCAAGTTCACAGATATCGATTAGAAAAATGATATTTAGTTTCATTTTGGAATTTTTAAAATTCCTCCCTTTCCTGTACCGTCATTTCTCCTTAGGGAAGCTTAGGGTACTTCCTTAAGGAATCGAAGCACGCGTTTTATCAATATTTTTTTCCCTCCGTTTAATCGACTCTTGCCAGTCAGTGCCGCGAGTTTTCGTGACAAGAGGCGGTCTAGACATTGATTGAAAGCTTCGACCTATACTTCTTGCCTCGTTGTTACCCCTCTTCCTTTTCCTTTCCGCTGCTCGAAGACATTCCACCTTATATCCCCTTCCGTGTCAATCGTTGCTTGATTAAATTTATGGATGATAAAAAGCGTGCGCCTGGTAAACAAGCCTCGGGGTGCAAAAACCTAGCTTTCGAACCTGAACAAAAACCTTCCCCTTTTCCTCCTCTCAGTTTTGTAAACGTTACCCCCGCTGGTAAAACATATAAAATAGTATAGACGAGTTATTTTTTTTTTTGCTATCGTTCGAGGTGTGTTACAAGTGTTTCCATTGTTCCATCAAAACATCCCCTGTATCCAGCATAGTGAAAAAAAGCTATTTTCTTTAGACCGGAAGAAACTTGGTTCATTTTCAAATTAAGGACTCGTAGAACCTTAACTCACCTATACGACCTCTTGGAAAAGATGTTGTTCGATTTTCCTCGTAACCTTCGCGTCTTTCCCGCTCGGATAAACCATATCCCAACGAATACGAGCACCGTCGTAAAAGTGGTTGTTGCTCTATACGGTAAGCCGTATTACCCTTCGTACACGTCCGTATACCTCGCCTCCTCTCCGGTGGAACCCTCTCTTCAGGGACTACTTCAACCACCGTCACCCATACGCGTCGCTCTTTTTCACTGGTAGCTCGATGGGTTGGCCAGTTGCTCTTGTTCGCCACCTATATACGTGGCATTACTTTTTATTCTCCTCGCGGCCGTAAACGCGACTAATAGCTGGCTTTTCGGACGATAATAAAGCAAGGGACCGAACGCGGGAATGATCCTATCGTCGCTGTTATCCGTGGTTATCTCGTACGTCTATGCTGTCCCATTGAATCTTTTACGTTCGCCTTTTTTTCAATCTTCCTCCCTCGCCGCTCCCGAGGGTGGCGAGAATCGAAGAGCAACGAAGAAGTAAGTAAAGATGCAGGTATTCAGTGGGGAACTCTGGATAACTTACGTTTTCATCCCCTTTTTTCTTGGAGTTATTATTTCTTTTTAACCCTTTGACTACTGCGGACTTTGAGACGTACCAGTTGCACCGAGAAGGGCGAAATTTTTCGTTAGTCGTGCATTTTTGAAAAGGTAGATTGAAATTAAACCAATATAAAATTTACTAAGCGTCTTTAGGTGCCAACAGTAGTCAAAGGTTTTACATTTAACCCCTTCGATAGTTGCATCAGTCAGAGCTTTAATTTTAATACAAATAAAGAAAATTGAAATATCTTGCAATTAAAATTTCAGCCAAATTTGGCACATTTGAACTGTGACACGACTAATAAGTAAGGGTGCAATTTTCTTATGACAATTAGAGCAAAAAAGCAGCCTCGCAAATGTAAGCCCTTTAAGTAGGAAACGATGGTCTCGATGTACAGGTGTAAATGTGTAGGTGTTCGGCAATGTGTGTATCGACTGCATCTGCAATTACAATCGAGACCAGTTCTCGGATCCATTAGTCACCTGACGGTGGAGGAGGATCGGTTTCCAGGGGTGCAGAGAGAAGGAACGAGTCGAGTCTCGGAGTCTGGCAGTATTAGAGCAAACCTATCGGGACACTAATGACTAGGATTACTTCTCTGAAGATATTGCTGCCTTCTTTCTTCCTTTATCCGTCGTCCGTGCCGTTTTCCCTTCTCGTCTGTTAGACGTTGCGAACCTTCCGCTGCTCCGTTTGCTCTCTCACGCGTTTCCACTGCGAATATCGATGAACCGAACGAACCTCCCTAGATTCGTTCGGTTTATTCGTCTATCATCGTTTTTTTTTTTCTTTTATTTTTTTTCATTCCACGTTTGCCCCTGCAATGAAAAGGGGCTTCGTGTCAGGCCAGCTTGGATGGATTTAGATAAGGAAGTGATAAGGTCGATGAGCTTTAGAGAGCTAGTCAATGGGTCGATTCGTGACACGGTTTTATTGAAAGCTTTTAGCCTCTTTCGGGTTTTTTTTTTTTTATCATCGTTGTTTGTTTTATTCGGAATTAAGTGTCCTCATGGATGGATGTCCAGGTAGACACGTTATAATTGCAATTATTCAGAATACGATTTATTTTTCCACGTTCTAAACTCTTAAATCTGCAGTGCAGAAAAAGGTGAACAATCCGTCGTGAAAAATGAAGGAGATTCATCTCGGTGTTGAAAAGATTGGATGGAAAAAGAAACGATAATTAGCGCGCGTAAATTATCAGGTAATTACCATATTTCAATGAATTTTAAATCACATCTGTACATACAACTCGCGCGAAAAGAACCCGATTCTACGAGAATTCTTATTCTCCGCTAACAAGCTTTTTCATGAAGGATTGAACAAATTTAATCACACGTTTTTTATTTTATCGCGAAGAGATACGTTCCCATTTTTCGTCCTATCACGAATTTACACCACGCCTCTGCGATCCCAAAAAGTAAATGCGGCAATCTTGTTTAAACAAAACCGTGAGTCATGGCATGTTGCGTCACGCGGCTTCCATTCTTCCTGTTATTTTTCACTCGGCTTTGCTTTTACGAGTGTGTCAAGCGTAATAGCAATTTAAACACGGGCAACCTAAATTTTTGCTAATTTCTAATAAATCGTCGTAATGTCACATTAATGGCTATAAATTATTACTCAAATTCATCAATAATTTTATGCAAATTTATTTCACGAAAATGTGACAAATATAAAGAAGAAATCAAGAACTTTATTGGATAAATTTAGGTTCGTTTCTAGCATAGAAACAAAGAGGAAGTGAAAAAGGAAGCGTTGATCTTAACAAAAGTCGCGATTAGTCGATCTAAAGGAACGCGATCGTAAAAGTCCACCATTTCTTTGGCAAAATCTGAATCGCCTTCGTTTTGCATTTCTCATCAACAGCTCCTCGTTTCTCAGCTCTATCCTTCTTTTTCGCGTAGTCATTCGGGAAAAGCACGATCTTCTTCACGGCGATCACCTCTTCCTTATATTGACTGGTTCTCTTATCTTTTTCTTGCTCTTTCTTCTCCCGCTACTTCACCTCCCTCTATCAATTTATTTTTCTCTCTTCGGAGCAGTGGACCGCGTAACGAGCAACGTAAATCAATCGGTTGGCATTGTGGCTTCGTTCCTTCGACAGTGGTTCTCCATTCTTGATCTCTCCGTATCACTTTCTCTTATGTATCTTTTCCCTTTTCGGTGTATCATAGATTTCAGTGCTTGATTTGGTAATTTCTGAGAGAAATTTCAATGAAATATCAAAGAATAGTATTTATTTCATTATCAAGTCATAAAGAGAGCGAACGTGTAATTCACTTTCACTGCAATAATATTTCATTTAATTTTCACAATCAATTATCAAGTCCAATTGATACACTGTTATTAACATACATTTTTTCGTTTCTGTTTCAGGTAAGTGTCTGCTGTGTATTTTGGCTTTCCACATTCAAATGAATTCAACCTACAGGTAAACAGTTTAATTGTTTGAAATTATCAAAAAATATCGTGTTTGAATTTTATTTTATACTTCGATAAGAATTGTGTAAAGTTGAGAATCCTTTCGCCTTTCTCTGAAGGATAGATACACTATGTGCTGAGTGCTCGGAGAAGAAAACACTCGCTTTCTTTTCTCAGAAATCAAATATTTTTAACAGTGTTTGCAAAAAACAAGTTGTTGACATTGCCAAAATTTTCTCATATTCGAGTTTATTGAATCTTTGCTATTTCTGTATTGAATTCTTTGAAATTTGTGTATTTGTTATTATTGGCTCTCTCCATGGTCCGCCGTTTCGAGAAATTAAGAATTTTCACTAACTCTCACATATCAGAATCATCCATTATGGTTTACATTGAATGTTTTATTAAATTAATGATGTTGAGATCAGCTATTCGATATGCAATGATTACAGTCGTGTTAATCAATTAACGGGAGAGGGATCGAAGGGAATACTTGAAGCAAATGATAGGAAGGCAGGAAATATGGGATTAAAAAGGTTTTATGTACACGAAGCTTAATACTGTAGCTCGATAGAAGAGAGACGAGATTAGTTTATGTAAGGCTCATGAAACCAGATCTCGTTTCAGCTCTGACACGTGAGTACACGCTTCGAGACTCAACGTCGAAGCCACGACGTTCGTAACTCTTTTCCTCTTCTCTCTTTTCTATATTTTTTATTCTTAATCTTTCGACCTCTTTCCCTTCCCATCACCTTTCGTTTTATCCAGCTCGTTCGCATCTTTCGCGCCGAGTTTGCATTCACCTTCGTTACGTCCCTCGCTTAATGCGATTTCAGTCTTTCGCAACGATTCTCACTGGATGCCTCGTAAAGGCTCTGATTCATCGAGATCCTCGGTTCCCGCCTCCTTTGACGGTTCGATGGGACGATTTTTTCCCTCCTTTATAAACAACTCTGCTTTATTTAGCTTTGAAAAAGAGAAACATCTTATTGTATTTTGAAAAAAAGAAATTTTACCGTAGACTATCGTTATATTTTCGAACGTACAAGTGTCACCCTTTTGCCATCGCAGCCTGCGAAAATGATAAATTTTTATCTTCCGATTATGAAATCGTTATCCTGAGGTAGGTGCTAAATAGTGTGTCCTGTAAGCGTAATAATTCGGTCGGACGAGCAAGGCTGAAGATAGCGTCGAGTCGAGGTGTAATGCACGTAAGGCAGGCGGCCAGGGTGTAGCGATAAGAAAATATTAACGGGGATGCAGAGGTTATTTCGTGTGATAGGATAAGGTGAGGCGGAGACGTTAAATAGGGCGCGTTACCCACCCACCATTACTCGCAATTCTCTGTCATTAAACGTCCCTACCGTTCGTCGGGCTTGCTCCCCTTTCCTGTAATTTGTTTCTTACACCTTCCACTAGATCCCTCTCTACCTTCTGCGAGAGGGAGCAAATAGTTTAGTACCATTGGGAGGCGATGGGATAGTAGAAGAAGAGGAATATTCACCCTTGGAGAGTGGAACTTATAAAACTTGTGCAAAGATATACATATTGGGGTTCTCTCCATGGTCCGCCGACCGAAAGTTGAAAACGGAGTAGGGGAAATCAAACTCTTAAAAAATAAAAATTTTTCTCGTATAGCGTCGTTTTATCTAGAGAAAAATACTATGTTCAGAGTGATAGAAAATTAAGATGACCCAGTGTTAATTGAAAGAGGATTAATCATGATACATGTAATCCTGTCACTTTTTCTTTTTCCCTCTCGCCTTCCCATTCCTTCGAACCTCTGCCTCCATATCAGCTAGCACCCCTTTCCTTCATTGTCCTCCACTTTTTCCCTTGTTAGGGCTCCCCTGCTCCGCCTTTATTATTTCTCTTCTTCTTTCCGAGCCAGTGACGTTCGATTCGCCCTTGAGACTCGATTCGTGAACCCTTTCGAACCGGTCCAGACGCGTCCAATGGGAATTGTGCGCGAAGGCGTTCCTCCTTTGGACTCTACCTTACTTTCCTTCTTCCTTTTCTACTTTGCATATACGAACGTACAGGGTGGCGAAAACGTAGACATTTTTCTTGAAAGGAAGCTTCGTTCACAGTATTTCTTGGGGTAATGGATTAGGTTTCTGAAAGTATTTCTTAAACGTCCTTCTTTGGACATTCTGTAGAAATAATTTTTCTTCGATTTTCCTAAAAATCTTTGAATTGAGAAATTGAAGCGCGGCTCGGCTGGGGCAGCAACGAATGTGTTAAATCGACAAATTTGTTAAAGATATTATTCGAATCCTTTTCTTTTCCTTTTCTTTTCTCGATGTTGAGCGACTTTTTCGTCCGAGTATTTTCTTTCCTTTGGTCGTTGCCAAGCCCGTATGCCGGAACAAATAGGAATTTCAGCGGCGGTGACGTGCTCGTAAAGCGCAACAAGTTGAGCCCGAGCTGAAGGGTGTGTCTCGAAAAAATATTGGGAATTAAGGGAGTACGAGCGTCACTCTCCTTCCTTCTCGGACCGAAGGATATTTCTCCGACGGTAATTTTCTCTCGCCCCCTAACGCCACTGTTCGCCGAAGGAAAGAGGAAGGCGTGTTCTTGTTTAATTCACAATTTCTTTGCGCTGCTATTCTCTCGCCTAGCGGGCTGAAAAACTTCCCCAAAGCTTTGTTCCTGAAACGAGGAAACGAGCAGCCTAGGAATTTGTCGTGGAAAAGTAGTCTGCACCCACTTTGCTCTCAACATGCAACTGTGAAATCCTTTCTATGGAATTACGTGTTTTGGGTAAATAGGAATGCAATTGTGCATTCAATGCTGCATCATTACTTTTTTAACACTTTATGGGTCACCGCTCACAATTATTAAAATAGTTGTATTTTTCGGCGAGGTCATTTAAGCCATTTTAATTATTTGTAAACATAGAACAATTTTTTATTGGACCATGAATTTTTCTAATGCTTTTGCGACTATAAAGAGATTTGCAATCACCTGAGAAAAAGAAGGTGTTCTACCCTTCTGGTTTCCAAGAAAACAGAAATTGCTTTTTTTATTATATACCAGTGCATATCTGATCGGTCATTGCGTCCCTAGGAAGAGGGTGTAAATTTTAGTGCTTTAGGTGGTCCAGCTAGAAGCGTGTTTAAGGGACCATGAAAAAAAGGTGTAACCCCTTTTTTTCTCTCCATCCGTGTTTTGCCGTTTTATGCCTCTATGGGATCACTAGTGGTCCTTTCGATCCCCTTTTCACACAGCTCTACGAACGACGACAAACTCTCGAGCCCGCTAAAGTACAATCTTGATGCTCGCGTACGACTTACGAGACGACACCGAGCGCTCGTAAAAGCGACCAGAATTCGCTTGTACCAAGCCTGTATCTCGTCCACGGGTTAGATGTAGAAACTTACATATTTACAAGGTGTGCCTGGTAAATAATAAAACTGGGTTACTGAAAATTATATTGCACTCGGATCGCCATTACCCGTGTGTTACGTGGCAATAAAATATAATATCGACTAGGTTTCTAACTTATGAAATACTCGGGTCACCTAAATTATTCGTCAGATGTCCAGGTACTCGAATTATCCGTGGAATACTCGGGTATCCAATAATTATCGCGGCATCCTAAAATTATTACGGTGCCCCCAAAATACCACGGTATTAAAAAATTACCACCGTATCCAAAATTTACCACGGCATTAAAAAATTACTACGGTATCCAAAAATTACCACGGTATTAAAAAATTATCGCGGTGTCCAAAAATTATCACGACATCCAAAATTACCACGGTACCTCGAGTACCCGGTCCGAATCAGAAGCCCTAAAATCGACATAAACGAAGCTTCTTAGCATAGATCGAGTTCAGCGACGATCGGTGTAGCTCGTTCTAGAAATGCACTGTCCGCTGCCAGAATAATGAATTATACCACGGCTGCACGACCTCGAACTGGTTCGATAATCGCATTAATGAAAATGCTCTCGCGTACCTGCACGGAATTTATTCGATATTATTGGTGCGTCCTCTGGCGGCCGATAATTCGACGTTTATAACGGCCAGCGAAAATCGTATTTATGGGCGACGCGTCAATATTTGGTCGCAATCGCGGCTGCTTTTCCCGCTATGTATTTCCTGCTCGTCGGTACGCGGTTTTATTTTTAGATTCGTTCGGAAAATTACGCACAACCGATCGTAATCAGATTTAGTTTCTTTTCCGTTTCGCGTGTACTCGAACGTGTGTAATTAATCGATCGCGTATAACTGTTTGAAAAATTTGTACACACACCGACATACGCGGTGTGTACCATCGCTTCAGCTTTGATTGTTGCAACTTTAATTCACCGGAGCAGATAAACAGACAGGAAGATTTTCGAAGCTGATAGCCGCGGAGATGCGCGAAATCGACGAGTTAAATTATTCCCTAGACGAATGAAAAATTGATGGGTAACATTCGCGGGAAAGAACGAAAGGCTAGAGGCGTTCGAGCAAAGATCGCAAGGACGAGAACAAAGAAATCCATTGTCCTTTAGAACCTCGCCAACTTGCAAAGCCTCCGGTACGTGGTTCCTGTCTGGCGAACAGGTTTTAGTTCTCACACTAAAGTGGCCACGATGCCCAGATTTCACGGTGATCGAGCCACAGATTCGTACACCGATTGAACGTTGTACCTGCAATCTATAATCCCGCAGCCCCGGGGCTATTATGCGCTATAAAATCGTCGAACAACGAATCGCTTAGTCGTGTATATTCAGCAGACGATCTGCCAGAATTCTGACGTCATTTTGTTCATAGTCTCGAATTTACATATTCGATCAATCGGCCACGTTATTAGACTCTCTTTGATTAATCCAATTAATGAGACAGCGTGTTAATGATTCAAAAAAAAAAGGAGTAAAATTAACAGGCATTGATTTCAAGTATTTGACCCACAATCACGTGAGTGTCCAGGTACTTATTTATTAGAGAAGGTATAGGGGATAGATCTACTAGTTTCCCTATGTACACGCGAGCAGATTCGACACACGTGCAGCAGGAAACGCGCAGAGAGCCAGGGGGGAACACAATATTGCGGATCAATAAACCTCAATAAAGTCAATTTCTGTCGCAAAGCATCTGAATACGGGAATTTTGTATTCTGCCGGCTAGGCAGCTGGCTGGGCAAGGATCGTGTCTCGAATACAGATTAAGTATATTTTATACGGTATCTCGGCGAATTCGCGCCGACGACTGTACACTCTCCATCCGTATACGCGTTTCCACCTTCGATCACCTCCCACGACTTTCTTTCTCGAACTACTTTTTCCCGCGAAACGAAACAACGGAAAGGTCGTACGGTTCGGAAAAGAAAAAGTATGCACGCGGGTTACATTCGTCCCCTGGCATAATTTCTTTCGACCGAGTTGACGAATTTAAAGGCCTCCCTTCCGTCTATTTCGGTGAAATTTCGTTGGCTCAACGTGTCCCCCCCGTGGGAATACCAATATCTTCTACATAGCCGGCCCTGACGTGCATTTTTAGCGCACGATATCGCGCTATTCCTTCCAATCGAAATTCGACTTTCGATTTGCAACGTGTTTTCGAAGTACGCGGCCGAGTTCGAATATTAGTGTCAAGTTGAGAAATTTTAACTTCCTTCGAATATCGAGCTGGGCTCGTAATGAAATTTACAGTTCGATATTTGTAGTAAAGTTAATTTAACCTCCGTTCTAATTGCCGTTTGCAGAATGCAGAAAGTATGCATGGTATTTCAACTTTCTTAATTTGCCTTAACATTACGGCGGTGAATAGTTGCCTCTAATGGATGGAGTTCCTCTAAAAGTTACAAGATTAGAGGCTAATTGTTTTTTCTAAGAGAGCTTAATAATTATTTAATTACAAGTCGATGGTTCGAATAGTTGAGAAAATTCGCAAAGCCTATCGAGTACTTGAACAGCCGCCAATTTGTTGAATATTTCTTTATGCTGTTTATTTTCGTACCAACGACGAACGCATTAACTATGTTTTGACAGCCTATTCCTCTTGTTACGTGAAATTTCAAGCGACATAATATTTGCTTTGTATGAGTTAACATGTTGATTATCACTGTATAAATGGGTGAATTTTGATGACAATTATTAACACATTGAGAATGTGACAATGGGAATGGACATGCTGCAGTTGTAGTCATTAACTCCTTGACTGCAATAAGAGTCACTGGAAAATATATATGCAAATAATTGAAAGAAAATCTTTAAATTCCTTAAAATACCATCGCAGTAGAAATACCTGTGATAAGTCCGACAGACTGCAATAAGCATTATAAAAGATAATATTAATACTCTAGCTTGATATTTTAAATTATTACCGCACTTTTAGCAGTACATAGAACCGTAAAATAAAATTTCGAGTGAAAAATGGCGAAATTCAACGAAACGAACGAACGGGATCGAAAATTGATGCACTATATTCGGTGCACTCTCGGTAGGAAAATTAAATTTGAATACGAAGAAACGTGCACGCTAGCTGCAGATATATTCGAAGAAATGCGATGGCGTTTTCTCGCTGCAATACGAGTCACGATCGAGTAGATGTAATCGTGGAAATTGATTGCTTCAGCTGACAAGTTGAAGAAGAAGCAACTTACGCAGACAGTGTACACGGACTGGGACAGTAATTTCTTTCACTTGAAGGTACACTTCTTATCTATTCTCACCATTGTGGATGGAAATGTATTCCTAACTCGTTTTCATTTTATTTTTAATATTACAACTATCATTTAACAGCGATATCCCAAGAAATATTACTATCAGATAAATGAAATTAAAATCGAGGATCTCTCCATGGTCCGCGCTCGAATGGTTGAGATAACCGAGCCCGAACTGGAACTTCAGTATTAAATAATTTAAAACAGAACTATATTCATGAGAAACGAGTGTTATAAAAATTTCAACGATGCACTTGGGATGTTCCCAAGTTATAAGACACCTGTGAATTTTGTCACTCCGACACGGTGGTGGTAAAATTCGAAAATTCAGTAGCACGTATGACCCCGCTGGAGACAGGTTGCATCATGCAGGAAGAACGATTCAAAATTCGTATCGGGACAAAGGCTCGCGATATTCTTTTCCGTTCGTCGTGATATACGAGCGTCGAATTTACCCACGAAACAGCGAAAACTGGTCGAAATTGTATCGTGTCGTGAATCTACGTGAATTTTACATACGCGACGCGGATGATTCACGATACCGGCCGGCTCAGCAAATCACACTGTCTCTCCTCTCTCTTTCTCTCTGCTACGTAATAAACGAGCCTCTGTTCTTCTCTTTCCGTTGCCCCGCCATCCCTGTTTCGTCCTTGTTCAACGAGGGGCGCAGTCAGTGAATACACGCGTCGTGTACGGTGTATTATCTATAGGGTGGTCGCTACAAACGGTGTGGGGTCGGAACAGAGACAGCTAATTATTTAGACACGCTTGGACGCCACCCCATCAATCACTCCTCCAGCCTCTATCTTTCTCCGTTTCACCCTCTATCCCGTTCTCCATCTCTTTCTCGCACGCTTCCTTCTGCTCTTTCCACGGACGCTTACGTAGACTGCCGTGGTAGCGTTAAACGCGCTTCTCGCCCCCTTTTACTGCAAGCACAGGGATATCGGGGTGTGTACTCGTAAACTGGATCCTTGAATTTTTCTTATCAAATTCGGATAGAGTCCTTGAGACAGTTACCATTATTTCCAAATCGCTGAGAAAATGTTTATTTCAATAAATAAGCGTTCAAGTTTGCCGCCATAGGGAGCAATTCGTACGGTTATTAAATAAAATGAAAAAAAAAAAAAAGGGAAATAAAAATTTTGCGTGTGCTGTGTGTGTCAGTAAAAACGCGCCGGATAGAAGGGCCAGGGAAGGCTGCGGGCTGAGAAATGGAGATTGCCTCTTTAAAGATGGTTGATTTTAATTTCACGGGACGCGAGTCTTCCGTTACGGCTACGAACACAACCACGAAACCGTCCTGCCTTTATGTATCACCCGTTGCCGTGTATCCACCGGCAAATATGTGCCGGGATACGGATACACCCACACGGCCATCTCCATATGCACGGGCCGTGAAACGTTCGCGCGGCGTACAACAGCCCTTCCATCGCATCGATCCTGCATAATGGCCCATTATGCTGGCTGATTTGCACGTTATCCGACGACTCGCGCGACGTGTAAGCCGCGAACTTCGAAGCGTTACCGATTCTATCCTCGCGACGATTGTGTCTGGTGTGTAGGGCAAACCTGATCGACAACGAGAAACTGTTTTCGAATCGAACCCGACTGAATTGTCGCAGCTTCGAGCCAAGAGTACAATCATGCGCCATTTAACAGCGGGGATACGTGCGAAGGAATTATAGTACCAACAAAGAAGGATTAGGTTCCCCTAGGTGAAACGGCGATATAGGTAGAGGGAGACATTTTGGCATTATTCGCTGTCAGGTTTAAAATTTTGTCTTTTATTTAGAAATTTGATAAAATTTCTGTCGGAACACCCATGGTGACTAAGAGTAGACATCTTTGACTCAGCATGGGTGCAGTTCAGCCATCATGGCGGTAGATTGACCAGCGCCCAAGGAACGTAATCAGAGTGTATCGAGGGACATAAAAATCCAGAGAGCCGTGATAAGTCGATCCGAAACGGAAACGAGGATTGTTTTCAGCCCGATTTCGTAGTTTGCGGTGTGCGTTTCGTGTTCCGAGCGGATAGGTGCGATCAACGTTCGAGTAACGATGTCTTAAGACGTATGTAAACGTCTCTTATCGAGCGAACCAGGCGTCGTTGGACTCGAGTTTACCCGTTGGCTTACCGTCAGACTATCCACCTCTCGTTTTCCCTCCTCTCCTACTTTCTCTCTTCCTCTCTCTCTCTCTCTCTCTCTCTCTCAATCTCGTATCGACAGCTATTTATTTTGTATGCGTTACGCGGTGCTCATTGTACGTGAGACATCGTGCTTCTCGTGGATTACAAGGTTTCCACGTACGATGGAAAAGTTGTCGTGAAAATGCTTTTACTTACCGGACTGATTACAGCTGGATTACGTAAACACGATGGAACCGAGTCGTATGAACTTTTCTTCCGGTCAGGATTATCCGCGATGCATGCGCTGAATTATAACTTTATCTTCTTCGTTATTAAAAGTTAGTAATTGCGACAGTGTCGCAATATTCTTGGATATTTACTTGTAAAAAGTTCCAATTACAGCTGTATACACTGGCAAGGGGAACTATACAAGTGTTACATTCACTTATTAATGAAACTTTGCGAGCTGAACACGCCTATACCCCCTTTTGGGGGCAGACGGCTAATTGTTTAAAAGATATTAAAAATTACAGTTAGTTACTCCTTACATTCTGAAGTATGACAAATTCACACATACAACTCGCAATCTAGAGATCCACATCTTTTTTTTAAATGATAATTTGTCTCTTTTCGAATAACAATTACATAAAAATTATCATAAAAAAAAAAAATTGTTGGGAACCAAGGATTTGAACCGAGGACCTTCAGATTGCGAGTCATGGATCCGCTCCGTGGTTAAACACATGACTCGCAATCTAAAGGTCCTCGGTTCAAATCCTTGGTTCCCATTTTTTTAATTTTTTTTTTTATTTTAATGATAATTTGTCTTTTTTTGATTCTCCGTGTGAGGTTGAAATTTATTTTACATTTTGTACAATGTTGTGACGAATAGTCGAGCGACTACTAGCGAGAAAGTCGTTGGTGAGTATCCCTCTGGTGGCAGACATGAGAACTACCGCTTGAAATTATTTCTCTAGCTCGAATTTTCTTATTCTCGAATACCATTATATAGGTACAATAATTTATATTCAAAGAGTGGAAAGAAAAATACATATCTTTTCTCGCGTGAATCAAGGATTCGTCCCATTTTCTTGAATCCAAAGTTTCTTGGTAAAGTCTGTTTGCAGAAATCGAAGCAGTGCGCTTTCATGGAGCAGCGATAAATCAGCTGGAATTTTTCGTTGGAATATTTATCGTTCTTCCGCGCAAGCAAGCTGCTGCTTTTTTGAATTATCCTTCTTAAGAGATACGGGGCTGGGGTGTATCATAAATAACTGCGCGCACGATTACGAAGTTATCGATCTACTTCCGGTAACTGTCGCAGCCTGAAAATTTGTTTCTCCGTATGAGAAATTAGAGAAATTTTTGCAATTTTTATTCCATCGTTCCAGTTCGATGATTTGCGTTCAAATGTATCAGTGTCATTTCCTTCTTTCTGTCATTCTATCACATTTATCAATGGTTATTTGAAATATCAAATTTAGAAGAGAAGAGAAGACAGAAAATCATTATTAATTTAATTCTAATTGACTTTTTCGATCCGTTCGTTAACGTTCCTCCGTAATACAGGGCAAAGTAACTCGGTACAGTGGTTTTTCCCTGAATCCAGTTTCCACAATGATTTACACAGCGAGGCGTAAGATGATCGGGATCTCGTATCGACGATTAGCTTTCCGCGCGTTCCCCGTAAGCCGATTTGGCACTAGCATCGCGATGCTTCTGATACGAGCTGAAAAGGGGATTAGAGCTCGTCGAATCGAACATTCCTGAAACACGAAGCAACGCACGCACACTTTTCACCCTGGCACGCGATTACGTGGTTCCGTTTATAACGACTGGCTACCTCCGGTCGAAAACGTAAATTCGAACAGTTTATTTTAAATGGTCGCATCCGAGTCTAGCGGAGACAGAGATCTATTGTTCTAGACCGAGCCGCGTCTATCTGCTTGGCTATCTTTACGCTGCGCTGGCGTGAAACGCGAGTAAGCAAAATTTAACACGGATTGCGTTTCGAGACTGCTGCTAAGACTGATTCATTTTTCCGATTGCATTCAATCTCCGTGGTAGATAAAATGTTATCATCCTTCTTAACGAGACGACAACTTGCGAACAAATTATTTTATAATTTCAAAAAAATTTCTAAGCTTAATTTTCAATTTATTTCGACACGAAGAATCAGGCTTACGTAGACACAGGCGCGTGGGAGGAATTAGAGGGAAAAGTCAGGAAATAATGAGAAAATAACATATGGTCGGTGGTAGGTTCGTGGAGGTAAGGTTTTTCCAGTCACGAAGAAGATCCAATAGTCGGTGGAATTGGCGGCAACGAGAAACTGTGTAACGTGAAAAAGTCGTGCTCGAACAGCGTAAAGGCTTTTGCTCGTCGCGGTTGTCGTCTTCTTCTTTTCTCCACCTCCGACTTCTCCTCTTCTTTTTCGGTGCACCAGCAAATTCTCGGTCTCCAACGGCACTTTCACAATTCACCAGTCGTACTGGCAGAACCATTGCTTCTCTGGCGTTCTCATAAATAACCTCAGACCGTGCATTATTTCACTTGAACCGCGTCCTGAGTTTTGACTCGCGACAGTGAAATACGAGACGTCTGCTCGACTTTCAGGTGTTCACCACATTCGAGGGATCAAAAGAAGTGTGTAAAAATTCTGACATTGTGTATCGAATGAGTAGGTATCGGGGTAGCGAAAGTACGAGGAGTTGCGTGTTGGTAAGATGGAAAGCTGAAGGGGCTCTCTCCATGGTCCGCATCCGAGAGTTGAACAATCGTTCTTTTTCCCCACGTTTCTCGTAGAAAATAACGAATACCAGTGTAATTGATCTCTTTTATATATAAAAAATGTAAATTAGATGTACTTTTGAAGTGCATAAAGATCATTGTTTCGATGATAAACTTAATTCTCATTCCTCTCACGAACGATACCAAAGTCTAACGCTTCGAAGAATTTCTGGCATCGAACTTTTGCGATAGCATCCGAAGAGCATCGGCGACAATATTTCCGTGGAAGCCGGGCGATAGTGGCGAAAAATATGAAACTCCATGGCACGAGTTTGGAATTCAGTTATCTTTTCTGTCCCATGGGGTTTGAGGGCCAGTTGTTTCCCCCGCACGTGATCGCTGGCACGGAGGCGAACGCGACGTGTTTCGACGGCATCTAAATCAAAAAGAATATTTGCATCGATAAAACTTTACTGAAATTTGCTTTTCTTTGATGTGCACTCTCCCCGAGGGTTGCCTCTAGTTGATTTCCTCGCGAAACTTGGTCTCTGGCGCGGACGCGCCACGAATATCTCGGTCAACGCGCGAAATCCCCTTTTTCGAAGGGAGCTTCTGTCAAATATCGGCTCACGCGGGGGGAATAACCAATTTCTATCGCGATCGTTACGGTAACGTCTCTATCCTAACGATATTTTATGTCTCCTTTATACAGAAGCTCGTGAAATTGGCTCGAAAAGTGGAAGCTTTTTTAATTTCATTCGTAGCTGCGAGATTTCCAATATTTCAGAGAAAATTATGTGAGATAGAAATGAAAGGTGTGAGTCAACATTCGAAGGAAGAAATTGAAGAGGGAATTAGGAATCAAAGGAAGGATTTTACGCTAAGTACAATAAATTACTTCCAGTTGTTCATTTCACAACTACTGTCATTTAACTGTCCTTGATCAAAGCCGAAAAGTTTTCTTTTAATGGCGCTAACTTCCACGAAAGTTTCGTCCCTTTTCGCCTGAGGTATCCATCCGTCTGGTCTGGCTGTATTTAAACAGGATGCCGATTGTGTTTCCAATTGAAGATCAAGAGGATATAAACTGACCCGTTCGCTGTTTGAGCAGCTCAATCCGCGTGTAGAATCGTTTGATAAGCTTCTGAATTCCCTTCGTTTAATCTACAGTCGAAATTTTCTATATTTGCGAGAATAAATGTTAAAATAGTACCTTTGAAAGTACTCAAATATCTGATTTAAATTACAACTCGAAGTAGGTCGAATAAAAGTTTTTCTTTTTCTCTAAAATTTAAGTTTCAAATTAAAAATTTTCCACTTGTACTTTGAAATTTGTTTCTATTCTAAATGAAATAAATCTAGAATTGGTAGACACGTTCTAGAAAAATATTTTGTAATATTCTTTGTGGTGGAAACATGGAAAATTGTTGTGGCAGGTAAACGCGAACCCCTAAAAATGAAAGTTCAGCAAGCGTTGTTCTCTTAAAAGTTTCTCCGTCAGTTTATAGAGGCCATCTCGCCAGATACGTTACTGAGATGGTCTCTATCAAGCTCGTGGAGAAGAGTCGACTCCGCTGGCAAGGAATAACGTAAAGGGTGTAAAGGGCATCGGAGGGTAGAAGGTGTTGGTGGGCTAGGCTAACGACTTCCTGATGAGGCAATGTGAACCACAACTTCTTCGTAATGGACTCCCCTGTCCTCCGATATCGTCCTTAAAGTGGCTTTGCAAAGCTGACGGCCATCGTATGGTAGCTGAAACGTTGTACCAACCTTGTCACTGTTATCACTGTTATAGCTGCTAAATTTCTACCCTTTCTCTCTTACTCTGCCACTTTCACTTACCATTCGGATGCTTTTCAATTACTTTGATGGAAAATAGGAAAATTGAAACATTTGAAAAACGATATTTTTTAAATTATACAGAAAATTTAAATTCGTTCTTCTTGAAAGTATACGGAAAATATTGAAAAAGCTATGACCGATCAAGTAAACGTTCTGAAGAATGAAGAGTTTCAGTCTTGCCTCGAGGGAAGGGAAAAACGTCTCCATCGGTGTATCTTTTCTCAAGGGATCTACTTTGAAGGCGATCACTTGATTCGTAAAAATGTATTAAGCTGGTAACTAAATTCAGGATCTCTCCGCGTATTTCATCTGAAAACCATCCGAATTCCAGTACAGAAATATCGGACAAAAATGCCATAAATATAGGAGGAAATTATTGATTTATTGTTATTTTGCTATTTTTTATTTATCAGCGAAGACGAGTTATCTTCCACTTAAAATAATTACTGTTACATAAAGTTTGTAAATGAACGAGAAATCGTGTAATAAGTTTCGTCGTTAGAAATCGTTTGAAATTCAACGATCAACCAGAGGTCGGGGGTAAAGTTTCATTTTGTATCAGGTGCACTGGTATATTAATGGGCGACAAGTTAGATCCGCACACAGGAAAGTTAATTTCATTGACAAACGGAAACAGGATCAGGTAGCAGTTTGAAGTTTCGACCAGGTAAGAAACCGTCTCCTAAAGCGGGCTATCCGCTTACTCTGTCGTCCGTCCAATTGAATATTTTACGACTTATCTCGTTAAATGTCTTCTCGACTACTGGTTACGTGGACTTACGAGAAGTTCCGGTTTCGCTTGTACTTTTTGCAAATGGGCACAACCCCATTCGTTTTCGACCGCGAACGATCCGACTTTCAAAGAACACTCGAACTCCTCATAATTTTGCTAATTTTTCCAGTTCTTCTTCCTTCCAGTCGAAACTACTTAATTGCTATAATTTGAAAAGTTTTACGAGCTTCTTCAAAATTTCGATTCCCAGATTTCTCTTTTCATTACTAATTCTGTAAACAATTTTAGTAATAATTATTTATTGCGTTTAATACAGTCAGAATTGTATATCTCAAATATTTGAGGAAAGTGGAAAATAGAAATGGCAATTGGGAAAGGAACAAGGGAAAATTTGAAATGTTTAAAAATGTTTCTTCTAAAAAAGAAAAATCATTATCGCTATGTTACTTCCCTCATATCACAAAACTTTTCCTTGAAATATTTTTCGGTAGAACAACAAATTTATGAGAAATTTCGAGTCGTCAGATTACACGTCTCACCCTATATACATACATCGTAGCATGAATTATGAAACAACGTGTTTAATGACGCGCCGGATCCAGCCTACTGTAAATTTTCCACGAGGGGTTGAAGTTTTAAAGCCTCTCCATGGCCCCGTAGCATTGTCATTCCTCTCGTATGGTTCTCATTCCTGCGTCTCTTCGCTGGAGCCCCTCATTCACTTTCCCCGCACGTTCTTCCGAGACCGCCAGGGATACCAGGACACATTTTTCAGTTATTAGATACTCATTCCTAATTTTCTACGGTTCCCTCGTTTATTTTCCCGTTTCCTCATTTCCTATTGTCCGCCCTGGTGGGCTCAGAGAAGGACTCGGTTTGTTCTACGTCGATTCGCGTCGGCCAACAGAACCGCATTTTTCCTCCGCGAAGAAAATGTATATCCTTCCCGGTATCCTCCTCTCTTGTTCACGAATTTATTATAAGCGATCCTCAGAAGAGGCTCCCTTATAACGAGAGTTCGCGATGTTTTCTTTCATACTTACATCCACGGGAAAATAAAATAAAAACGTAAGGGAAGTCGGAAACGATTCGTTTGGTCGGTTGATAATTAAGATCGTATTAAAGGATCCTTGTATTGAACGAAATCGATTTCACCGGGCATTGAAAATTTAATTAATGGGATTTTGTTGCCAGACGAAGGGGCCAGTAGTCACGAAACAGAGCTATTCATCGAAGGATAAAGCGGAATCCCTCGATATACGTATTAGCGTTAGCTTTCGTCGGTTTATGGCTGTATAAAATTTTCTATTCATCCACGGGGGGATTCATCGGGTGGATCAGTTCGACAATACGAAGTCTGACAAATTACAAGGTATAAAATATTCAGCGTTATTGCCGGCGAATAATCTGATAAATAAAATCTTGTACTCGTTTGTTTGTTGCACGAAAGGTTTCATAGACTTACGGCGAGACGAGTTACGATCACTTGAAAGTTCTTTGTGATTTTCATCCTGTCTCTTTTTCAAATTACACGTGAAATAGGCTTTCATTACTCCTTGTTTCATAAAAGACTGACGATTTAAAATTTGATCGATAGATACCCAAGGAAAGATTTAATGTTTTCGAGTTGAAGCGCAGCAAAATTAAATTCACATCGGGCCTCTCTCCATGGTCCGCCGTTCTTAGGTTAAATATTTCTCAGCTACGGGGTTAGTTCTAATACTACGCGTTATATTGGCAATTCAAGCAGCATAAAGAACGAGTAGCACGTTGTAACATTTCATAGTTGGCGTATCCTTAAACCGATGGCTCGTTCGTGAGGATTTTTCAGGATAGCCCCGTGTCGCAGGATCATCTGATCCTTAGACCATCAGATTTTTACTCTGGCGGAGGGACATTTGAAAAATGTCCTGTACGTAGGTACCGAAAAGATGAACGAGCTCGAAGAAAAATTATTTCGAATGCAGAATAGAATAATAAGATTCAGGGTAGATTTTAGAATATACTTGAAGACATTGTTATCCGGATAATTTTATTTAAATAACCCGCGTGTCTACACGGCTTCTCGCGTCAGAGAAGAGAAATATGACATGGTATTTCGTAAGCTGGCGTTGTTAGAGTTTCAGGCAAGATTCTGCCAGATTTGGACATAGAACGTATCGAATTTATATGGAGTTCGAACGCATCGAAGCAAGAGAAGGTAGTTTCCATGGTTTGCAATAGATAGATAGGATACTCGAGAATGTTTTGTGTCGCTTCTCGAATTGAGTTCCTCCGAAAATTTCTTCTTTTCCACTGCACCGAACGCATAGATTAGATTTAATCAAAAAATTATTGATCTTTTAAACAAATAATGGATACTTATTCGAAACGATGGAACATCGATCGTGCAGTTTCCTCGTTTATTAGAATTTCCATCTTTAAAAGTGAAGTTTTTTTTTTTTCAGAATCATCGCCCGAGGAATCGGCAACTTTTCGTTGAGAACTCGTAGGCTGCGCTCGCGAACTCTTCCAAACTTTAATGGCAAAGTTAACGTGATTGCAGCTATCATTCAAGCTCCGGTGCTCCTAATTGCTGTACATGTTACCGATCGCGTCCAATAAATTCCCATTCTTGTCGACTCGCAGAAAGCCGTGTAACAGTCAGAAGAGGTATTTTCCGTGAAACTTCCGGTAATAGGTGTGCCACGCCAATTATCGTTAAAGATCGTGAATAGCCTCGATACCGTGCATTGGAAAGACGTCTTAAATGCTCTCCAATGCTCTCTCGAACCGTCTTGTGAAAGTTTGTGGTAATGAACCACTCTTTAATGGAAATTGCAGTTTCACTTCGACGAATTCGCGATTTAAATCACTGGCTTGGGTCAAAGGTGAATCGACAAAATTTTCTGTCATCTCGAAGTTTATTTTAAAAATATCTCACGTCTTAAATTCTTATAATGTGAAATAAAAAATTCTTACGAAAGCGATAATCGTAGCGAAAAGGTTAATTAACTTGAGATAATTTCGGAAGAGACGAACCATGTCTCGAGGCGGATGATTTTTTACAGAACATTTAATAATCATAAGGCGGTGTCTTCATAAATAAAAAGAAGATAAAATTTTTGGCTGTCGTTCGTGTCTTTCTTGCTACTAGATGAGCCGCTTTCATAAAAAGTTACAACTACTAAAACAACGGTATAAAGTAGAAAGTATAGCAATAACAGTATAAAGAACATTGAATGCAGTATAGTTAACAGTACAAAGTGGTATATTAAGTTATGCTCATCTACTCAAACAACGGAGTAATCCTACTTTTTATGATGGGGTAAAAAATTTGTTGCCCTTAGCAGAAATTAAAATGTTGATTTTTATTAGAATTTAAAAAATTTAATTATTTAATTTTAATTAAAGACACAACCTGTATACATTATTGGTCTGCAGATATTTACTGCGCCACTGGGTGATCGCAGAAGTAAAGACATTTCGTTGGCCGAGTATCTGGAGGATACTAAAATATTTGAAGTTCATTCGCAAGTATTCGAGTGGTGGTGAAATATCCGTATATTAAATTATTCGAGCGGTTCCGCCAGTATTGCGTGTACATGCCAGGAGTACGTAACTACGCTCCTCCGTCGACTTTCTCCGCCCTCGACTATGCCATCCCTGCCTCCTGAAATTAGAAAACTTTGTATGTACGCCAATTTTTAACCAACACGCCCTCTTCACCGGTAATTACTTTTTAAGCTTCTCTTTTGCATATTATCTTCGGCGTTTCTGGCCACCGCACCGCCCCGGCCTTTAATTTCAAATTTGTATCGCCCTGAAAATCACCGGCGTGTAATATCATCCCTCTTCTCGTTCCTCCATTCTTCTCGCCTCACCTCTGATATACTATGCTTCAAATTAACCAGAGAATACACTTGTTTCCTTCCCATGTTTGTGAACAATTATTATCAGCTATCGGAAAGGGCAATTATAAAAGGGCGCTTGAAAAGTGATTGGTCGCGCGGTGAGGAGTGGGAGTGGAGGGCGTGGCGAGTAGTGGAACGTGGAGGGGGAAGCGCGGAAGGATCCGAAGACTCACGTAACGTCCCGAAGCGTATCCATTCTCTTAGGTGTACATTAATAATTACGATTAATTGTAACGAAAGGATTAATTTTAACCGCGAGTAGAGAATTATTAAAGAATTAGTAAGAACTTCGAAGGGATTTCGTTTTTCCTTGGATTTTCACGTTTCTTGGCTACTTCTTCCTGGCTCACGTGCTTTCTCGTGGAATTAAAGTTGTACGCAGCCCGCGGTGGCTACTTTTTTACCAGCTGTAGAAACGTTTCGTTCGTGATTACGTAATTATTCTTCCCGCGAGACGGACGTTTCCGTTCGAGCCGTGGAACGAGTTTTTTGCCGGGATCTTTCGACGGTATTTTCGTCGGGCAACGGAGATACATCTGCTAATTTGCATGGTAAATTTGCTCACAGCAGCGTAACGTTTCAAGAACTGGACTCCGTAAGGACGTCGTTTGCGGCCTGTTTGCGTTTCCTTCCAATGGCGTTCACGATTCGCGCTGGACCCTGAAAGAAATATCCTTCCTCGGATGTTCTTTTCTCTAACACAAACACGACGCTATCGTCTGCAGTCAAAGGACTGATATTTACTATTTATTTTAAATAACTGACTAATTTTCAACTTAGAATAATCGCTGTTTTGTAATATTTCAAATTTTCCGTTTTTCTTCATTTCTAAAACAAAATCAAGCAAATAGATTATAATTATCACCGTCGCGTTGTTATTCCCGTCGTTTCCCTATTTTCCACTCAAACATCGTAATAATTATCTAACATATTGTTATCTTTCTGTTCCAGGTAAGTCCAGTACACACGTAACGTTATCAGTTGCATGAAGTAGCGTACAACAGGTCATGATAACGCAGCAATTAACGCTGAAACTGGTTGCTTTGCCACGGTCTAGCCAGATAAACAGGTATGGATGAGCAGTGTAAAAAAAAAAAAGAGAGAGAAAAAAAAAAGAAAAAACGGTCTGTTGCGTAGCAGAGCGTTTCGCGTAACGATCTCGCGCGAAAAGTCGTTAACGGCAGTTTAAACCGTGGCTGAAATAATGGATCGTACGGTTGTTTCGTTGAACGATATCCAGATAATATAGCGCCGTTGCACGGGCCGCTGCAATAAATAAAAAAATCCAATTTTCTTCCACTTTGCTTCTTAAGAACCATCTGGTGTGTACGATCTATCAGCAGAGTAATAGATTTCTCTTCGCTTCTGCTTCGCCACGCGTGCATAAAGTGCCCGATGAAATACAGAGTGAAAGTAACGCAATAACAGGAAGAAAGGTTGGAACACGCGGTAGATACGCAAAATTACGCCATTTTTCTTTTTTTATTTCTTTGTTTTTAATCGGAAACCCGTGCAGCCTTTGACTTTTATTTCTCGCGGGTATTTGGATTTGTCATTCTTGGATGGCGGACCATGGAGAGAGCCACGGTTCTAATTCCCGTGACGAAGAAAGAGTTAAGAAATTTTCATTTTTTTTTAAATCGTGCACACGTATTTTGAATCGTTCTGTATTCGGTCACGTGTTTTCATTAGTTCAACGATCGCTTCAGAGTTTGAGTGGTCGGTGAGAATTCTCGAGGTTCGCGCTTCAATTAAGGCCGCTTATGCTGTTGAATTTTGGTAACGAGCGAGCCCGCGGAAAAAGCTGGGATTTTAATGTCGAAACTTCGATAGTTCTCGTAATAAACGCTTCGAAATGTCTCATTTGACGAAACGAGGGCAAACGCGCGCGTCCTTTTCGACGAGCATGTACCACGCGCGATCATTATCTCACGGTGGAGTGGCAACCGTTTTTGTTTTTCAAATTCTTCTCTTTTTTTTTCTCTCTCTATTTTTGTTCCGATTACAGCTGGTGCCTGAACCGTTTTCGAGCATGCTCGACAGTTTGTCGAGCTTTAACGATCCGTCCATGGGAAATTAACTTCGTTATTATTATTATTATTACGGACTTCATGGCACGTCAGGCGTAACTCATTTTACCGTTTCGAGACTGCGCGGCTGAATGAAATGTAAATTGTTTACCATTCGGTCGATCATTTCCTCTCGACGATTCTTCAAAATTATGCTCACTTAATTGAAGCTTTCCGAGGGGGGAATAGGAGGGGGATTTATTCAATTGCATACCGATATCGAGCAGCAGGAAATTCGAATACGTTGAAAGTAATTATCCGTTTAAACGGCGATTTATAAATTAATGAAACATTTTACACGAGTTCGGCATTTTTCAAGTCCATTACCTTCCTGTTGAAATGTTTCAAAATGAATTAATTTCAGATTGTATTTTTTTTTTTTTGTTTTTTTTTGCAAGCAATGAACTTTAGACAGATTAATTCAATTTCGTCTTTGCGCCGGGAGAAACGGGCGTCTGTCTTATAATTTTTCGTTTACGACTTCCGCCGGCCACGAATTGGAAAACACAACAAATAGTTTTCAATAAAGAAGTTTACAGGGGGTACAGGTGCGCAAAGTTTCCCGGGAAGAGTTTAACACACCACGGGAATAAAACTTTTACCAAGTTTTTAAAACAGTTCCGCGCTTTCCAGCGCTTAAAGACCGCACAACTCGAATTTCCTCTTTTCTTTCCTTCCTTCCTTCTTCCTCTATTTTTCTCATCTCCAAGCAAACGCGCCTCTCGATCCTTTGTGATTTTACACGCGCCATCAAAGCATGTGTAAACGAAGCAATGTTTATAGACGATCGGATAAACACCCTCGGTTTTACTGTCTTTTTATTTAACCCGATCTTAATTCGAACTTGGATATACATGAAAGTGTTGCACGCTTCGTTAAGTATTCAAAGGAAAAAGGAGGATTCAGCGAAACAGGAAAGTAATTAGAAAAAGTGTTTCTTAATGAATTTGCCGTTTGCATTTTGGAATAAATGTTTCTACGTTTCCTTTTTCATTCTCCGTTGAAGTTGAAATGTACGAACAGAAAGAAAAAAAATCCTTAGCAACGTGCAAAAATGTAGAATCCAGAGAAGTTGCATATAGAAACATAGAATGTGTGAAAAAAGAAGATATACAGGTTGAAATTTCGATTTGCTTCATTTTTGTTTAACTTAGAATTCAGATTTTTGAATTTCTTTTTGCATATTTTTTCAAGCTTCTATAAATTATAAATGCTATTATATAATATTAATCCCCGGGCGGCGCGGCGGACCACGAAGAGAGCCCCAATTTTAATTCAAGGGTTATTGCTATTCGAAAAGACGTTTTTCTAATATTTTCCTTGAATCATTCGAGTTGTTGGTACTCAACGGGTTAATAGGAAGTGGACGTTGTCCTGTTTGTTCGTGAAGGGGTGAAGTTCGACAGAGAGGTTCGATGCCATCCGGATATTCCGATAGCGTCGGCCGAAATAAAATAATGACGAAATCGGATTCAGCACTTTCTTGCCTGCCGTTCTCTACGTGCTCGCAATATCTGGCTAACTTATGTTGTTTGAAAATTCCGCGGATAGTGCTTTCGCTGGTACCTACATTCCTATTATGTCTCCCACGTGATTTTCTCTTTGAGGGTGCACCGTAATGCCCGTGATTTTACCACTTCGCCTCATTTTATCGTGGAACGTGAGATCGTGATACCCACGATGGTATAAGGGGGAGAGATCGAACCCGTTCCTCTCGGTTACCAGCGATTTTAATTCGACCGATGAACTTGTTTCATTCGATTCCACCGTGAGCTTCCTAACATTAGGAAAACGTACACCTGCATCCAATGTTTCCTTTTGTTTCGTTGTTTATTCCTGAACAACTATTCGCGAAACGAGGCGCGGTTTCTGCATGGTAGCAGAGCGAAATTACACTTTTTGATTAAACCACCGATGTATTGGTACAATTACCCTCGTCGATGTTAGAAGGTAAAGATGAGAGTTCGAAATATGAGAATCAAATTCGAGTGTTTTGATGATGTGTCTAGCGTTCTTTTATGAATTCTTCAAATTAGATTTATAAGGGTTTTATAAATAAAAATATTGAAACTCGTTGATAATAATAGAAAAACAAAGGGCAACGATATCAATCGACACTGCATTTATTATTTATTACGGTATTAATAATCGAGGAGGGGTCGTGTCTAGACGACTTTTATTAAATAATTTTAATATCCGTGTAAACACGCGCCACGATATATCATCCGGTAATACTCTTATCGCGAGCCCTGAAGTAGGGAGAATTGGATAGAAGCTGAACATTTTTCACTTCATGAATGATATACTGTTCTGCCGCAAGGATGCTCCTACGCCAGCCTCTTATGCACGAATACCCTTTCGGATTCTTTTCTTTTTCCTATATGCACTTTGAAAACCCACGCTTTTCTCGTTTATCGGTAACTTTAACCCCGCTGGAACCGAAATTTCCTATTTTTCCGGAGACTAAAATGGTAATATTGATATTCATGATCAAATCAGAATTCTCAGAATCTTAATGTTAATAGTGATTTAGAAACAAAATAATATAGTTTTTAATTATTAGATATAAAATTTTCCCGCGTAAACTTTTACACGCAAATGGTGGGGGGCCACAGACCTATATATATGGGGCCTTCTCCCCTCCATCTTCAGTCTCCTCGCGAACGCCTAAGGAGAAAGGTGGGGACCCGAGGCATCGCCATTTCTCGCGAGTGTACATATTATTATTGTTATATATTGGGCTTAAATTTGAAAATTAATCTCTTTAATAGTTTTAGTTTTTTAATTGTGCACCAGTGAAGGTGTTAATACGTATGTAATATCGTAACACTAGTGATAGTATTTTTTTGAAAAGCTTTGTTCATCGAGTGTATTTGGCTGCTGGCATTGGAAACGATCGAGATATCCCGCAGCTTTCGGTCATGTCAACCCTCGAAGGGTGTCCCATTGTCCTGTACATTTCATCCGTAGAAACGAGGCAGCGGAAGCTCGTCTTGAACTCTCTCCATCTCAGCACGAAACCGTTCGTATTAATCCTTTTTTCCTTTCCTTCCTGCCTTTCTTCGCAATTACAGTGCTTTTGGCAACCAGATTAAAACCACTACCGTTTCGACTCTCCCCTCGAACGCTATTAGACGTTTATTTTATTCGTTCACTTTTCTGAAAAAGGGTTAAACCCAAATATTTGTCCAAACCTCTTCTCCTTTTATTCGCCTTCATCGACCACTTGGAGCCTCGACAATCATATTAGACCGTCTTTCCGCCTTTCATAAGTTTAAATCGTGCGAGATTCGAAAGTTCTCGCTTCCTCTTCCTCCTCGTCCACTCTGTCTCCCTCCCTTGCCGTTCGTTCATCCAGAACGAAGGGCTTAGAAATACAATAAAATTGTTCCTCGCGACTTCTTGATCTCGGAACGGTAGGAAGGGGGCAGGGGGGGTTTGAAAGGCTTTTGGAGATTTCGAGTGGTAATTTATTTCCGGCGGTGAGGACCGTCTGGAGCGTGTGGCGAGACGCGACAAAGGGAAAACTATCTTCTCGAGTCCTCGTCGATGTGTCGTTTTCGATCCTCGTCCCTTGTTACCCGACTCTTTCCCTCTTTCGAGGAAAATTTTCCGTCCCCCTCCGTTCTCAAACTTTGTCGCTACAAATTAGGATGAGAAATCGGTTCAACCTGCTCCGACGGATCTCCAACTTCCACCGGTAACATCTAAATTACTTAATTATTTAAACGTACTCGGTTTCTTTCGTTCAATTTCATTTTCAATCGATCCACCTTCGAAGCCGTTCAACGAACCTCGCGAATTCTGGAATGTGAATATGAAATAGCGAAAAGCGTCAGGTTTACGAGTCTATTATTCCGATTGTTATGAAGTTTGGCCATATGCGGCGAAGTTTCATGGACACTCGTCGCCGGGCAAAGTAAGAGACACGCGCGATGAGATCTCGATTCTCATTGTCACGTTCATTAATTATTAGCGTACGAAACGCGTGTCGAGCGGCGGGCAATTTATTTCAGACAATGAACTAATTACTTTCTACCGTATAACGACAATGGCGATGACTGTTCGTTGTATATTAAACGACGTATCTGGTCCATTGTATCAGAGCATAATGGATATTGTGGCACGCGGGGAAATGTCTATGCATCGTTTATCAAGTTACCCGTTTCAATCGCTCTTATGTTCTATTTTCTACTCGTTTCGCCAGTTTCTATTCCCGTTTCCTTAACTCCCATATAAAATTTGGAAAAATTTCTTATTATGTAAATTATTATGTATCTCTAATTAATTGCCTCCAAGATGTAAAGTTTTCTAACGAAATTTCCTCCATGTCCACTTACCTGTGAAAAGTTCATTTAACCCTTGGAGACTGTAAAGAGGGTTCATATTGGCACGTTAAAACCCTACGTAAAGTCTACGAGGCTCTCGAGAATTGAAATTATTTATACATACACGCGAGCGTTTCTTTTAATTATTCCTTTACCAAAACAAGAGGCACGTTAAGGAAACTTACCATCTCGCCACTTGAGGCATTCAAACGGAACTCGAACCCTTTTATTTTAATGCTTTAAGAGAAGTTTCCTCGGTTCTTCCCTCTGACCTCTATGTTACCCCCTCGAGCCCCTTCTTCCTCGTAGACACGACCATAAAGAACGGTATACACGCGGATACGAGTACCAGAATTGACTCTGTAACGAGCGGTGTAATAACAAACGGGCAACGACGTAAGTCAAACGAATGGCTCTTTTACGAGTTTCGGGGGACGAGATAGGGAGGACGTGGCGAACGAGAAAGAAAGAGATAGGGCGGCGAGAAAATGTGGAGGAACCGACAAACAGCGGGGGTAGATGGAAATAGACGGTCGCGTATTTCTCTTTCGTCCCACTGAATATGTGAGGATCGAACCATTAGAAAGGTATTTCGTACAAATTTTTTCGCCATGACTACGAGAAATTCGAGGGAGATTCGATAAGACCATCCCAAACGAGCTATTTGTTCTTCCTATTAGATCCTCTTAGAAATTAAGGGGGTCAGATTTTTCCCATCAAAACGTGAATAGAATTAATTTAATTCTTAACAAATTTTTATTATCCTTTGTGATATTTATAGTGTGCCAAATTTGGAAAATGAGAATAATTGAAATTGGGATTCTCTCCATGGTCCACCGTAACTCCTGAATGCAGTTACCAAATTTTTATTTTGAATTATTATTATCCTTTGTGATATTTATAGTGTACCAAAGTCAGGTCTGAGGAATTAATAATTAATTTCCTCCACACTATTCAAAGTGCATAATTTCACGAGATAGACGTCGCGATGAAACAGCGCGTCGGTGTGTTGAAGGAAAGAAAAGAAAAAAATAGGCAAAAATAGGGATGTAAAAACGAGGTGTAGCGTAGCGTTATCCAGACGAATATCTTCGCAACGGTGGCGGCGTATGCAAAGCGCGGAGTGAAAATAACGCGGAGGGCGTATCGGCTGCGAGTGAACACGTTGGGGCAGAGGGGTGGAGTCACGTAAGGGCGTTATTAAAAACGTGCTAGTAGGGTGGTAGTTTTCGAGGGCAATATGCGGCTGTTTGCTTCTCTCCAAGCCCGACCATTCGACCATCGTCCTCCTCGTTCCACGTGGTCTTCCATCCACGCAGACATCCATGGCGTCACGGTAGAGAGAGGGATGCTCCCGGTTGTACGGGGAGGGAACGGCACACCCAGAGCACCCTGTTTCTGCCCGCTGCTTGGCTACTGACGCTGCTGTTACTTTCAAGAAGCCCGGTTCGGTCACCCTCCACCTCTCTAATTCAACCCTGAACTGGCAACCCCCAATCTCCAGCCGCCACTCGGTTATTACTGGTTGGTCTCCTGGGAAGACGTTATTATCCGTGCCGCTCCTTCGCAATGAGTTTCTCCTGGAAGCTGATTGACGGCGCGGAAAACTGCACCGGAGAACCGTCTTACGTATTGGCTTCCTCCCACCGCGACAGTGTTATCTTATTATCCTGTTCGAATTGCCTCCATCTTCGTAACACCCTATTTCTTTCGATTGTTTCTTCTTCACACGAGTCGCATTGAAGTTTGAGCGTCGATACACGATGACCGGGTTCAGAAGTTAACCTTTGGCGACGGACCATGGAGAGAATCCTAGTTTCAATTATTTTAATTTTCTAAATTTTAGTGTTCCTCTAAAAATTATTATTTTTAATAGAAAATTAGTCGATTCCGTGTTAGGAAGATTTCTTTCCTGAACCATCGACGAGAAGTTTGATTTTGATCAGGCAAATTGAACTTGATGCGAAAGTCGGCACCGTTTTTATGATAAAATTTCCTTGGGAACGGAGTAACGACGTGGAAAACTAGCAGAAGATATAGCGTATCAGCTTTCTCGTCGAGTCACCGCATTAACCTTGTTTTCTGTCTGCGGTTTTACTTTTCTTGAAACCGAGTATCGCTTTCTTCTTCAATAATAATTATCTTAGATAATGTTCGCGCAGCGTAAAATAATTAAATCCTATCTACGTGTTTTTCCATTAATAAATAATCTTAATATTCTAAATTTTGTTTTCACTTCATAATAATTTTTTAATTAAATTCATCTTTCATATCTTTTATTCAAAAACCTTCTGAACAAATAATTACAAACGTGTAGAAAAATTATTATTCATTGAAAATTCAAATCATTGCAATTACAATATAGATCGGAGTATTTTCGTGAAGGGACGACAGGAAGGGTCGATCATTTGTACGTGATAATACAGTAGTAGACGTTCGAGCTGTGGGTGCAAATTAACCCCAGCGTCGCGTCACTCTATCGGAAGATAAATGTTTCGACGGGGAGAAGTCATTCGATTGTTGTTCGATAACAAATGTCAATCGCGGAATGGTTTCGCGTTACGTTCCGCATGTGTATTTATCGAACCGAATGGTTCCAGGTGTTTGTCATTTTTTTCAATAACCAATGAATAATTTCGCGATCGACCTTCCGTTATCTATTTCACATCCTTTCTTTTATAATTTCCCATTCTCTCAAATTCTCTATTATCCATCAACCATTTATCAGACTGCTTGTACTCCGAGATCGTATGTTACATTCATGCCCCTCTCGTTTACCAAGGAGCATAGGGACTGTTCAATGCTCTTACAATGGATCTGGGTTAAGTTTAACTACAGTTTCCTCTACCTATATCTACCACCCACCCTGAGGCGGTATTTTTAATTACTATAACCTATAACGTAGTTCCTACCACCGACTTCCTATGGATATCCTCAACCCCTTGCCTCGTCAAATTTTAACCCTTTCCCTACGAAGGATGATATAGAAAAAAATAGAAGGATCAGAAGGATACAGGTGAGAGGTCGAAGGTAGCCACTATCAACAGATGGCGTTTTAATCGCGACACTGTCCACGGGTAGAGGGGCAAAAGAGGGCACGAGGGTGGACGAATGGAGGGACATGGAGTCTGCTGGGAGAAATCATGGTAGCGGACGGCGAATAGGTAGAAAAGAGAAAGAAAGCTAGAAAGGGTGGCGGCTGAGGGGGGGATAGTAAATGATTGTCGATTAAAGTGTCCCCCAGTCGTAGGAGCGTGCACCGGCACCGGCTCGATTGACAAATGGTTCGCGAAATCTGCATTCGCTGCAAAGTATTCGCTTGCCAATTCGGCTGGAAGTCGTGCGCACGTACACGTAGCCAGCCATTTGTTCGTTGTCCATTCTACCGTGAACGAACGAAAGAAATAAAAATGGACAGTCCTTCTGGACCGGAGTTTCGTTCGCCTGTCTGGATCGACGATCGATCGGCTATCCATTTCCACATGATCACCAGCCAGACGTCTCCTTGAGATGTTCCCCGCTATGATAGCGGTGGAAAGTTTACGTGATTGGGATTGAAGGGTTTGCGGTAATAAGGAGGTAACTCCATTCTTCGTGTCCCTGTATTGTATAGAAAAATTGCGAGGAAAAAGAAGAAGCGAAGTTAGAGCTTCCGTATCTTCGATCCGAAAATATGGAGAAAGCAATCTAAGTCGTTTTTATTGAATTATCTTTGCCTATTTATCGAAACCCACCCTTATTCCCGGTGACGTCACGATGTTTACAATCGTAGACGAAGACTATGCCGAGCCAGTGCCGTTACTAGGGAATAAAGGGAAAGCTTCAGAGTTAATCCAGAATCAATACGGTTCAACCAGTAATCTAATTTAACAGCACAAATGTGGAGGCTTGCAGGGAACGCAGGTTCGTTCTAAATTTGTGTTCTAAAAAAAATATTTGGAAAAATACCTTTTTTTCTATGATAAAGAATTTAATTTGATTTTCCTTAAAAGCAAACGCCATTTGCGTAACAATGCTTTTGTTATAACTTTTTTAATAAAGAGCCACGAGCGTATGGTATGTTTGTGCATCTCTTTTCCGTTCTTTCTTCTCGTAAAATGTAACAGAAAAGTTTGATCGTTTAACTTTTGAAACACCCTGAATGTATCGTGGAATTCGTTGAACGTTAAATGCAATTTTTCCAAGCGTTTCGACGGCACTTTATTGCACCGCGAAATTGTCATTTGCCATGGTGATTCGTCGCGTGGTCAGCTCACTTTTTTTCCCTCGGCCGACAAGTAAAATGCGTTGGCGGTGAAAATTATCGCGACAAAATGGTTTTTGTTTCGCCATTGCCATCCTCCTGCTGTTGCTATGTTTCATTCGCTTTTTTCTTGTCGCCTGATTGAGAAACGACGCGACGCCGCGTTACCGTATTAACAGAGTACACCTACAAATTAGATTTTTCGTGTCCAAATGTATCTTCATTATTTTTTTCCAATCAATTGGAAGAGGAATTTTTTCCAATCAATTGGAACAGGAAAAATTTCCTTAGAAATCCTCTGGACAAGTTTTGTATAATTTCAACATGTTATTAAACAGAAATATAAACATCAATTTGTAATAAAATTTTCTCTCATTAGGCTATGATTTCCAGGGAATCAATTTCGAATATTCAATTACTGGGAACGATACGAGGAATATTACTTCAAGTACTTGCTATATTTATTTACGCTCGCTATTGAGAGTCGATTAATTTATTAAATCTTACCGGTGCAGAATGTTCCTGGAACTTTTATCGAGTGCTTTGGAAATATTTTCGAAATCAAATTAATTTTATATCTCGAAGCTCGTAAATCATAGGCATAGAATTATTCGAAAGATTTTCTTGGCAATTTTATTCCACCGTTTATTAGGAAAAATTGATGAGCAAAAAATCTCTAGGGGGCTGATGGAAAGAAAGATGATGGTTTTTACAAGATATATCTAGAGGCAGGTTGAATGTGAATTTCTGTAGCTAATATTTGGTGGTTACGGTGGTAAACCGAGATTTGAACAGAGGGGATGGAGAACGTTTTCATAGAGAAATCATCGGCCGGATAGACTAGCCATTCAGCGATTCAGCTTTTCAATCAGCAATATTAAAGCTTATTCGGTGTATCGTTCTCCCTGTATCGATCCACCGGCACGATATTTGTTACCAAATATTTTAACATTAAAACACAGGATCCATCGCTAATGTTCAAACAGACGATACATCGTTCCAACTTTCAATTTCAGTGATACCTTTGGAATTTATGAAAATTTCATCAAATTTAAAAGTCAATCGGCGACGCGTAAATCAGATTTGATCGCGAAACAGGAAGAAATTGGAAAGGCATTAGCCGTTGGTTTATTGGTTTTGTAAATTCTCGCGTAATTCAAAGCCGAACGTCAGTCCGTCTGACGGGGCGCGATAAACAAAAATCGAGGGGTGGAAAACGAAGGTTCGCACACCTTGCGAGACGTCGAGGTGATAAATCCGGCTTGCTCTTACTCCTCCAACATTCGCCGCTTTCAAGTTTTTAACTTTCGCAACTTTCTTATTTATGTGCGCCACGTATAGGAATAGATTTTCCCGGTTAAACTTGCTCGCGACATGAAATAAACGAAAGTCGACCAATCGATCTACGCGATCGAAACTTTAAATGAACTTTTACGAGAATAATGCGATACTTTTAAATTAAACAAAGCAGCCAACGAAAATCTTGAAATGATTTACCGAATAATGTCCTTCGTTGAATTGAAATTTCCTGATTTTAATGCGACTTCCGTGAACCGTTTCAACGATGAAAGGGTTAAATGAGACGTACAGTCGTGGTTGGGCATGAAAGGGTTAAGGAACAGCGGTCTTTCTGAAACGATCCTTTGTTTCATCCTGTAGGAATCCATAGTCGGCAGAGAACGTATCAAAAATCGTTGGCACGCGACTGACAAGAAAGTCGAGAGGCTTTGAGGAAAGTGGAAACAGAGAATAGAAGGGAAGGCGAGAACTCTCGTCTCGAAGATCTACTATTGCTCGTGAATTATTGAGCGATGCACTCTACCCGTTGGCTCGTTCGCATATTCCAACAGCATCCGTGTCGACTCAATTCTAGCCCGGCATTATTGTCTCGTAGCAAGGATCCAGTGTAAATTATTTCACGATTCTTTCGCCGTAGATAGTCGTCCACGGAATTTGCCTAATGAAATTCCACGACGAGTAAATATTTTATTGATGCCTTCGGTACATCTGGCATCCCCGATATTCCACGGAATTTTCGATTATTTCTATCATCGCGTGGATCGCTTCCATCTCGACCCGATCGACTCTGATTTTAATGAGTTCTCCTTTATTTTATTATACCTAAATGATTTTATCGGTTGACCAAAAGTGAGATTGTCGAAAAAAAAACACAAATTATTTTCATCATCGTAATCGAAGTTGATCAATTTCGAAGAAACTCGAGGAAAAATGTTCCTGGTTTAATCGCGTTCGCCTCGAGTGGAACGTTAATCCCCGAAAAGAGGCAAGATCAACGAGTTTACCACTTTCTTTGGGCATCGTGGTCGCTTCGTGACACGGATACAGAACGGCCGTGTAAAACGTTGTCTTCCTCCGAGAGAATGTCAACAGACGGATGTCTGAGAACAAAGAGGGAGCGAGAGGGTGGAGCCGGGACACCTACTAATTTCAACGAGGGGAAAACTTTGGCCGATGGAAGTTGCCGGAACCGGTGGCCAGGATAAATTATGTGAAAACCGAAATTGAAGGACGCCGTGGCGCTTAACTTCCCGCATGGAACTTTGCTCGTGGAAATCGCTGGAACTCGGCCTGCCGTGAAATATCGGGAAACACGGGAACAGTCTTGGATTTACCGTCGTTTTCTTGCTCTCTCGAAATATTTTCCCTGACATCAAAGGGAGAGAAATATGCTTCGATGCTCTTTTCATTTGATTATCGCTTCCTTAACGCTTTTTTTATGTCTGCATCATTATTATTTAGATTTTGAGGATCGTTTAATATTAATTTTCGGATGGCGGACCACGGAGAAAGTCCAAATCCTTAAGATTCTCCCGAGATTTAAGAATGGTAGAATATTCTTCTATCTACCTAAGGGTATACCTAATCCAGTACATCTACTGGGTTACACCTAGGCTGGTTGCACCCCAGGAGAAGCACGTGGTAGAATGAAATATGGATTGTCAGGTGGTTTCGTGGCTCGATTCTCTGGCGACGTCGAACGTGCCTTTGATTGATTCGACGCCGTCCACTCAGGGCAGAGAATTGTGTCGAGAAGAGTATTGTTATGCTAACCGAATCACGATGACTTTCCATCGATCGACCATGCCGATAAGGAACACTTGGGAATCACGAATTTTTCTATTTCCCGATTCGCCATCCCCCTTTTCTCGTATCCCCTTTCGGATACGCGAATAAAGGAATCGCTTCGTTTTAGAGCCGTTTCCTTTTTATTCTGCGTTATATTCCAATAATACGGAGGAAGCATTCTCGAACACATGGTACACGGATGCTTCTGAACGTTTCTTGAAACGTTGATGAGATCCCTCGATATTCCTTGTAAATTTTATTGCTTCGTTTTCAGATGGAAAATCAAGTTCTAAATTTCAATGTCGTACAGTGAATTTGGTTGTAAATTGAGATTAGAATTTATTTTCATTAAAATAGATGCTTTGAAACATTCTGTACATTCTACTACTCTGAATAATCCTTAACTTTGTACAGTTAGTCCGCCAACTCTTTACCCAGATAACTCGGCAGTCCCACTTGTATGCTGATTCAGAACTAAACTCAAACATACTTACTCATTCGCACATACATAATTGAAATTTCGCATATCTTATAATATGGACGAGTCTATTAGCAGGTTAAGCTGGAAGTTAGTCCAGTACCCACTGATACTGTATTTATGCTTGTATCTTCGTACTTAAACTTCCTTTGAATTATTCTCTACCGACTAGTTACACTTTGCTACCGTGTTTCTACTTTGAACTTGAAACTCTGAGTAATTAGATTGCGACATATTAAATGGAGGATTTCTGCAATCATTCGATAACATAAAAGGGCTACTTTTATTAATTTAGTTAAATTATTTAATTAATTTAACTGAAGATCAAAGTTAATCATTGAACCGCGGAGTCTGGGAGCCTCTCTCCATGGTCCGCGCGCCATCAGAGAATTAAACTCGTTTAATAATAAAGTATGAACGTTCAAATATAACTGAAAGCTATTTTAAGAAGGGAATATAATTTTGAAGAATGAAAATCTTAGACGTTTTCATCGGTTGACAGTGTTTTATTTTTTTTTTTTTCGTTAATCTGATAGGAAATGGAAAGCAGCGTCTTTGCATTAGTCCCGAGGGGAAAAAAATTCACGCTGCTGCTGCTTACCCCATGAATAATGCACCTCTCTGTTGGATAAAAATCCTCACCGCCACATACTTTCAGCTAATCCGACAGTTCGAAGTAGTTTTCAAATAGTTCCTGCGAACGTAAGTCAGGTCGAACTCAATCTCTGCATTATCCACTTTCCTTGGGTTATCATCGTACCAGCCGAGAGAGACTTTCCGTGTACGTAATCGATACGTGACGTAAGAGAGTCGCCGGAATTAATAACCGGGTGAGAGCGTGTCGCCCTTTTCGGGGAGGGCGCGACTAAAATCTGATCGATCCTGGAACGCGAACTTCCGTTGTTCCAGCAATTTCGTCCGTGCTTGAGAAATTTTCCCTTTCGTTGTTTCGCAAGAAAGAGGTAAATACCGCGTGATCACCGTAATAAATAATCTGTTGGAATTTTTTTTAGATAAGAAAAATATATTTTTCAATTAGCCCTTATTATTAGCCTAATTAGTACTGACTTTTTCTCCTGTTCTTGGCTTTCAAAAAATCTGGAAAAATTCTGGGATACTTATTGAGGATTTTACTTTAATATTGAAGAATTAATTGAGAAAATTGCAATTTGCTTTGGGCATAAATGACTTAGGATTAATAAATTACCAATCTTATCTAATTCAATGCAGTTTGTGTTATCGATGATCAGTGCCATCTTCTGTACTTGAAAGAAATTTTCTAAGAAAAAGAGGCGATAGAAGAAAATGTTGGAACGAAAATAGGATTCCTCCTCGTCTCTGTGTTTCGAATAATTCGCGTGTTCGAAGCGGATATACGCGATTTTCGTGTATTCCCGGTTAGCGTACGTGTGTACATTCCGTTCCAGTACACGTACACGAGTTCAGTTCAATGTAGGAACGAATGGAAGGAGGAAAGCCGGAGAATAGAATGTATATTTGGGAACAAATACAATTTGAATGAATTAGCAGTAAACTGGAAATGGGCAATCCAGGGTTACCTGACCCGCGGGTTACCGTTCCCCTTTCACCCTCTCCTGCTCACTTTCACTCGGCTCTACTCCTTCGTTTCTCTATACAATGCCTCTCAAAAGTATTTGTTCATTGTTGTATCTGCTAACTGACAATCATTCATCCGTTATCATGATAAAGTATTGCTTCTTTGAAAACTCCTCGGGTACTTCAAATTTTTGATAAATTATTTTTCCTTTATTCAGAAATCAATCATTAGGTGATCGAATAAAAAATTTTTAAATCACGACAGAGGGTAGTAAATTAAAAAATCAAGTACTACGGGAATTTATTTATTTATTGTTTAATATTATAATGGTACAATATTTGTTTCTGTCTATTCGTTTGGATAATCTACTTTTGAAAGACAGTGTATTTGTAGAATCGGTGGAAGCGTGTCGTTCTCCATCCGCCATCTCCTCGTTTCCTTGGGCCACCCCGTTGCCAGCAACCCCCAGCCGATCTAAACGATATTTTCGAAGGCAAATTCCGCCGCAACAGAGGGAAACATTGTACTTGGAGTGGTTTTCTCCTGCTGGTTACTTTTCTCTAACATTCTCTTCCCTTTGTCCTTTTTACTCGGAGCGTTTCGTAAACAAAATTCACTCCCCTCGATGCCTACTTTGCGCCGCGCCCTTTCTACCTCTCAGCCCTCGAGAGCTGTTCACTTATTTCGCACGTTGTCACGTTCGCGATAACTCGGAAGATTTTCGAAAAAACACGTTTATTCAATTCCCAATAGCGTTCCTTGAATTCTGTATCCATCGAAACCATCATTATTATTATAACAAATATTTTCTATCCTTCGAATCGTGATTAAATAATCGAAATAATAGTCTCATTTTAAATGTTACATTTGAAATAATATTTTAAGTCTGCGTGCACATAAAGCATTCAACGATTCGGTGATCTGACGATAATTATGCCCCATAATGAAACGCCATAAATTTCTCGTGAAATCTGCCACTCGCGTCTGACCTTATCTCATCGTATTCTCGTTCCCTCTCACCCTATACGCACGGTCCCCCAATTTCTCTCTTCCATATCGCTCGTACATGCTCGTACAGCGATGTTAAAACCGCGCGGTAAGCCTCGAGGGTAATTAGACTGCAGGGTAGATGAGACAGTACGGAAAATTGAGGTATCGAACAATACGATGATCACACCCAGCCTCGTCAGTAAGCCTGCTCTCTCTGTTTGTTCATCCGTCTGCCTTCTCCACAGCAATTTCTCTATCATCATTCGCACTGCTGCCATTCTTCATCCCATTCGTACATATTAACGGCGGTAAATAAGGATGGAAGGTGTATTTCGCAATGCAGTCTGGGTATTTAAATGGTAACACCTAGATACCTTCATTATTTACGGTTTTATGGAAGGATTATTAGAGACAAAGTTAGACTGTTTAATTGTTTAAATTGAGCCTCTCTCCATGGTCCGTCATCCGAAAGTTAAGATGATTTATTTCTTCGGAAACATGTTAGAATAATATCCGAAGAAAACGAACGATTCGTCAGAATTCTTCTAATGATCGTAGTGATTGAAAATATAAATGAGATTTCCAAACTTTTTCCAGATTTATCGGCGAAAGTGTGTAGTTAGGGTGAGCCGAGGATATCGGTCCATCCATTAAGGCTATATAGAAGCACTCACGTATAGCCCCGGGACAATATTGTGTTTTCTTGCAGTTCCCATATACCCCATGCGGGTAATCACAACGACTCCGGCGTTTCTCTCTTTCTCTCCCGAATAATCGTTAAAGCGGTTGAGAAGTTGGCGATCACTAGCTTCGATCAAAACGTTGCGCAGGATATACGGGTTTAAAGTTGTGGTTCGCTGGTACCGGAAGCATAGTTTCTTGTTTATCGAGACGACAAGAATAAATCCTCTTTGGTCATTTAAATTCTTAGCCATTAACGCCTTCTCTTTGAATTTTAGAGAAAATTTTTAAAACGATCTAATAATAATTCTATGTTTTATTTAAATTGCAATTTCTTTTTCTGTTTCAGGTGAGTCTCCTGCTATCATGGTAAAATTCTGAAGGTGTTTCAAATTATTTTATGTCCACTAATTGGTGAGTCATTCAATTTCTTTTATTAAGAAGTATGAGACAGGTGTCTGTACCAGCACGAAGTAACTAATAACATTGCTTCCTTGTCTTTTGATTTCCTCGATGTTCCGACGGTCATAACTTAATTTCGTCCGTTTTCAAATTGGACAGGACTCGGGGTAAACTTTCTATCCCTGACTTGCAAGCCGCGTCCAGTCGGACGTGTACGGTTATCCCGTGTCGAGACGAATTATATTTTCCCCGTAGCGGCCAGGTATACGCGATAAACTTATTTTTCTTTTCTTTGTTTGCTTCCTACTACCGTGGCCTTCGTGATTTCTCGAGCGAACAGAGAACAGAGCGTGCTGGGACTGCCGAGTCACCTGGCGATACAGGAGGATCGTTTTTCACGCGATCCCGCGCCCTGACTTTCAATGTTCCATCAAGCTTTTGCTTCTTCTATCAACGAACAACCGTGGCCCGAGGCGAGCCGGCCAATTACTTTCTTCGATGAATCATTACATTTTGTAGAGAGAAAGTTGTATTTGATGGATAGGATTGCTGGAAAACGCGGTTCAAATTCCATTTATCCTTTTAGATAAGAAAAGCAGTATTTATCTATTTCATTTTTTTAATTAAAAAATATAATTGATTTTCAAAGTAATCGGCAACCGATAGTCTGCAAATTTTCTGCAAACGTATTGCAAATTTTCGGTGTAAAAATAAAAAGGGAAAAATGGAAACGACGCTCCGAGGTAGAGAGATAATGAGCACAGGATTTTGCAAAAAGGTCGTGAGAAGAATACCGTGGCTGGCGCTCACAATTCAAGTTATCTCGTTCTATCGGCCAGCCATCCCTTCGAGACCCTTAAAAACGAACCTCCTTAAATTGGGCACCGAATTCTCAGCCGGCCAGCACTTTGCTGCCCTTTCTGTTCCCTTGCACGTGGAACAGGAAGTCAATGACCGGTTATCGTAGGCAGAAATCGAGGGGCATAAGACCAATTCACGCTTCCCATGGCTCGTTCGTCTCGCTTTTCGAACAGAAAGACACGTATCGTTAGTTAATTAATAATGTACGGTTTGGTGTAGTCCTAGGGAAAGATATTAGGGTTTTAAAAATACCATTTTCTATGATAATTTTTGGAGAATCGTCAAATTTTATTTGAATTTCATTATTTTGGGTATTTCAGCTGTTTGAAACGATTTGGCATTCGAAAAATGAATGAAACTGTAGTTTTAATCGCTCGAAAATAGAACAAATCGATTCCCCTGTAATTCTGGCCCCAAACAAACGCTTCGTTAACGGCTATTTACCTAGCTGCTCGTTTGTTTTTCATTCTTACCGGCACAGCTCGTCCCTTCCTTATTTAATTAGGCTCCGATTAGCTGCGCAGTTTTGTGCAAATACTTCTTTAAGCAGCGCGCTGAAAACGCTCATTAAGGAACAGCGATGGAGTTCTGGTAACGAACCTCGATTGTTTACGAACTTACGATCTTCCGTTTGTCCACTGTGTTCCAGATAATCTGGCGACTATCGTTTATAAATCTTAATCAAACGTGTACTCTTCGAACAGACAAAAATTTTAGTAAACTAGTTATAGTATCGAAGGAGTATCAAGATTGAAAGGAGGTTTCTCTCTCAAATTAACAGTCGTTGGAGGCTGAATTTGCTATCCAGATTAAATGGGCATCTCCGTCCATTTAATTCAAAATCTTGGCCAACGTCTGATTAAATTGCCAGTCATTCACTCCGCTTGATTATTTACTCTTCTTAGCTGAGATTAGTCGCTCTCTTATTACCATCCACCCTCTTCCTATCTTTTCTCCTTCGCGTTCATCCTTTTCTTCCGCTTCTATCAGTTACAAATCGTACAACTTGTAATTCAACAAAGATTGCGTGTCAGCAGCTGAGTTTACTGATCTGCATTTTATTGCAAAGAGTCGATAAAAAAATTGTTTTTCATTTTTCTAAAAATTTTATAAGGGGATGATAATGAAAAGGAAGGGTCAGTTAGCAAATTTTCTGATATGCAGTTCGCTTCATTTAATTTTTCAGCATAAGTAGCCACAATGGTCCCGCAAAATGATTTACGCGGTCGAATCGGAATCTTGGTAAAAGGATCCCATAAAAATGAATTCACGCGCTCAGATTTAATACGCAATAACGAATTTCCTGTCGAGCGGAGACAGGAAGGATCGGTTGACAAATTTCGCGTTCGTCCCCCATGAAATCGAAGAGCTCGTCGCTGTAAATTCGCGTTTGATGTCACTTCGCGTCACTCCCCATGATTAATGTCCCGTAACCCTGTGCCGGAACGCAACGATGACGACTCCTGGTCCACGTGTTCACCGAGCATTTATAGAAAGCTGAATGAAAATAAAATATACTTTTGAAGAATATTCAGTGTTAAGTAACGCAGCTCGAACATGGATCATTTCATTTTCATTTTCATTTTCTCGTTCCAAATTTAATCCAATTTCGTCTGATTTTGGTTGAAATATTATTTTTTTCAAATAATTTTCTGCTCAACATCATTTTGAAAATAACGTGGCATGTTTAACGGTACAGATGGTAAATGATGCGTGTCAGAGAGTTTCAAGTGGGCCGGTTTTCACTTCAAAGAAAATCGTCTTTGCGCGAACTGTCGACGATTATTCGAATATTCTGCATCGAACGTCACGCATCGAAAATATCTTGTTCGTCTGATCCGTAGAACCGTTTGTCAGCGTTCCAAAATCTACCGTGAAATAACCCAGAGAGATTTCCTTGGAACTTACGCAATGAATCTGTATCACTCGCAACTGCACTCCTAATTTATTCCCTATTACTTGTCTGTAATCCTTGAACAGCAGAGCCTGGGTCAATCTCGATCCATATTTACAAAATCCACGCAAGAATATTAACAATTAAAGTTCGACATATAACTTTTAAACAAAAGAATTTCATATATTGAAAGAGGTTCTCTCCATGGTCCGCTGTTAAAGGGTTAACAGAAAATCCCCGTTTTTCAATTTCAAATCACTGAAAATATTTTCGAGAGAAATTATCCAGTTATTTACATTTCCTCCAAATTATTAATCAATAAAATTACATTCGATGGTGAGTTTCTGCATTGATTTAAAAGAAGCATAAATTTAGCTGTCAAGCAACACGTTCGTCGTCGATTGGGTCTCATAACCCGGTTGTTTTCTGACGAGTTGCCAGCCAAACGAATGCTAAATCAGGAAAGCGGGACAGAGAAATAGGAGCGAAAGAACGAGAAGAAGACCGAGAAAAAAAAAAATAAACGCGGAGATTCATATGCATGGAGTAACAAAGAATCGGGAATCGAGAGAGCAGAGAAGACGGGCGAAGATGAAGAGAAAGGGGCAAGAGAGATGGGATTCAAACACTGATAAGAGACTCAATTATCGAACTATCACTGGGAGGCTCGTTCCGTTTGCATTTCCAATTATTTGCTGGGAAACGGTCTGCCAATACCGGGTACTCTCGATAACGCTGCCCTCTCGCTTCTCGGACCACCTCGTCATCCGTTCATCGCCATCTCGCTCTTCATCCTGTCCCTTTGCGTACCGAGATCGCACGAAAAATTTCCATCTCTAATTCTTTTCCTTACATCGGTTAAAATTATACTGAATACAGTGCTCGATAATTTCCTGATTCGGGTTTTTCGATAGCATACGTTCATTTATTCATTAGCTATCTAGCGGAGAGAACGCGAGGAGTTTCTGAGAGGGAATTAGCGAACGGGTATTGTGGTAGAATTTCGCCGAGTTTCCCTTATATCAACCGAATCGCTCGCGTGTAAATCGCCACTTTTGTTGGCAGAGAGATGTGTACCTGTGTAGGTGTGTATAATGCCGGCCACCGGGTTCGTTGTGATACCATAAACAACAATGTGACGCCAATTACGTAAAGGGTCCACCACGATGTTTTGTCGTGCGAGAACCGAAATTATCCTCTCTTCCCCTCCTCTCTCTCTCTCTCTCTCCTCCTCGTTTCATTGTACACGCCCTTCATTCGCCGCTTCCGCTCCCAATTGCGCTGAAATTTCGGATAATTTCAGCTACTGTGTCGCGCTCACGGATTATTAACACACCGTTCTCCTGCAGGGGGAGGGAAAAAAGCGACACCGAACACTTATGAAACTGTTGCTCGCCCTGTGAAATTCGTGTTTCGTGACCCTTGGCTCCCTTTAATCCTTTCGGAACCCAAATGACCAGCCTCGTAGTAACCTAATTTCATTGTACACAATCACCTGCACTTATCGTTTTATTGCAACTTTATCGTTAAGAAAGGTCTCCAGAGTCAAACATTTTCAAAGCAAATGTGCTTTGAAATTATAGATCTGAATAGGGGTTGAAAGTTTCTAATAAAATGGAATTTATTTGAAATAATTCTAGTGTAACGTTAGTTTTCCAACAGCTGAACAGTATCCCATTGAAGTTGGTGGGTTTGTAACTCCGGCAATTTTGTACATAATTCATACTTGAAAATATCCATTTTTTCCAGCGTTAAACCCTATTGGTCCATCAATAAAAATTACAGTAACTAGCGAGTTCCATGGGCTGGTGGCAATATGAGAATTTAATACCATTCTCGTGGCTACGGGGGTGAAATAACACCGTAATAACTGCCTTGAACGGCAAATAGAAGTCAGACCGGGCTGGCTGCATGGGCTGGCTTCATCGACTCGAACAACACCGTTGCCTTGTATCGTGCGAGTTTGAGCAAATGAAATTTCGTTAATTCTCCCTTTGTGTATCTCTCGCTAGGTAATTTCACACCCACATTTCTCAAGCAAATTGCACGCGGTACAACAGCCAGGAGACTGTTCAATTATCGCTCCTCCGACCGTCTCTTTTCGCCATTTGCGTATCAAGAAGCATTCTTTGAGAATCATTACAACGTACAATAATACGGAATTGGAGAAATACAATGAGATACGAAATCATTGAATATCTGTACATTCGCGATTAAATCAGGCTTCTGTAGGTAAAATGGTGATATAGAGGATTTTAATTTTAAAGATATTAATATTAAAAGTAATTTAGAAAGAAAATAATGTAATTTCTAATTATTAAGTATTTGAAAATTTAGTGTAGTACTAGAAAGTACTACCCTTGAATAGTAGAGCCTGGGTCAATTGTATTCCAAACCAAATTAAAATTGGGATTCTCTTCAGGGTCCGCTGTCCGAGGGTTAATTCAAATTTTCTCGCGTAATTTTATCCAAATTCAACATCCAGAACCAACCACTCAGCGATTTTAAATTTTCTAATATTTGATCAAAACATATCTTTTTATTTTCTTGGTATAAATGCAAATTATTTTACTTTTCGCCAAGTTTTCATGAAAATCTTGATAGAGAAGCTTTCCTCGCTTAAAGAAAATTTCTTTGCCATAAAGAAAATTGCAGCGCCGTTTGACACGGAACAACCTAATTTATCACGAAACGGTATTTTATTATTTATTCCAAGAGCAATTTAGATTCGCGTTTAATCATAAAACACGAATGCAGTTATTCGCGAGCGGAAATATACGAGCGAGTACTATGAGAATATAAATTTCATGCGTCTCTTGGTAGGAAGTAGCGGCAATTTCTTTGCTCCTCTCTCGCGAGAATTCATTTTTTACGGAAATCTTTAATCGGTCGCCAGGTGTGGTTTACTGCACGTGAAATTTAATCAGCTGTACTGCTACGGGCGAATGTACAGTAGAAGGCAATCCTTTCGTTTCTTGAAAATTTTGCGAATGCATTCCAATGCATCCCTTAACGCTTCGATAAGAATTTGAGAAAAAAGAAATTACTATTATAATAGCTGATCAGAAATTTATAATATCAAATGAATAATTTAAATAATATACCATCCGATCAATTCTCCGAATCGATGGAATATTTTCGAGCAGTCTTGGTTAATTTCAAAAACGAGCAGCGGATTGCAGCGCTTTTCCCAGCAGCGAGTTTAATCAAATTCAAGATTAAACTTGGAAGTTTCGTAAGTCGTTTCGTGCCAATATTTGTCGGGGAGCGGTTTTAATTTCCATAAGTACCGTAATCTGCAAATTTCCCTCCCCCCTAATCGCTCTATCGGCCGTACCATCCCTTTCTTGCTTCCTATATAGGGTACTTCAAAAGAGGGTGGTTCTACATGAAAAAATAAGCCGAATAATTAGTGAATTATCGGTGAAATTTCCTTCTCATAAGCAGCTTTATTTTCGAAGAATATCTGCCCACGGATTTTCCTATAATTTCATTTCGGCTAAAATTTTCCCGTTATACCGGATTACTAAATTAATAATTCTGGAAAAATAAGGGAGAAATTCGTCTTCTGCTGAACTCATAGTTTAGTTTCAATTAATTTTCATACTTTTTCAAGTCGAAAAATTATTCATTTCGATTTCTTCTGTAATTCGGCAAAATTTCAATGAAATAAACAGAAAATATGCAGAAATACAAATAGCTATTTTCTTCGAGAACCGCGATATTCTTAAACTCGAAAAGTTTGCCAAAAGTTCCGAGATGAAAACGAGGGTTTCGGTCGTGTAGAAGTTGGAACGACGTTTCCGTGGCCCTTATCGAACCCTTCAAATCGATGCAAACGTTTGTCGGAAAAGGAATGGCCAAATGGAGGGGGCCGGAGAGGAAGCAGAGGGATCCAGTTCGTTCGAATTAATCGCTCGCGATGAGAAGCTTCATGAATGAATGCGTGGCACGCACGGTACCGTTCATGACGAATAATTTGTCCAATTACTGCCGATCGTGCAGCTTCAGCTTTAACGGGTATTGCACAATCGTATGATAATGGCAAGTCGCTGTTTCTGTCTCTCACGTTTGATGGAAATACGATGTAACTTAAGCGCGAAATTAAATTGCTGAAACATTTGTTCTGCCTTCCTCTCCGCCCTGTTAAAAACAGGGAGGAAATGTCCTGTACATTCTGTCGAAAATTTCTATTTAATCGCATTAACCTTTCAACCAATTATTAACATATAGTACAACTTATCTAGCGTATCTTTATTCATTTTAGAGATAAACTAATATTTGTGTCAAAGGGAGAAATATTTTTGGAATTTCAGGATTCTGCAAATTGTAATTTTGTGGCAAATATGATTCAGGTTTGTCATACTTTCATTTGCAATTAGTCCTTTGTGTAAGATGAAGGATTAATTTATTAAGCGTACAAATTAATTTGGTGCGTTTTTAACCCTTGAACAGGGGAATTTGGGTCAATTGAGAGTTACGTGTATAATTTTTAATAATAATTAAAAATAATTTTCAGAGGAACAGTGTAAAATGAAAATAATATGAAATACAAACTGAATTAAAATTGTGTCTCTCTCCATGGTCCGTCGTTCAAGGGTTAATTACTGCTTTAAATTTGAATATCTTTCCGTGGCCGCGTATGTTGAAAGAATAGGGTTGAAATTTGAATCGGAGAAAAGTAGCAGTTAAACTGTGACAATTAGCCACGTTGATTATGTGAATTTAACCCTACCGTGCTTTATACAGCGTTCGAGCCACTTGACCCATTCCACGTGGCTCTCCCTTCACCCATTCGTTTTTCTCCCATTCTACCATCCCTCTCTCTCCCTCTCTTTCCCTCATTCGTCACGTTCGCTTCGTCTTCGTTTGCGCTTGTCGTGTGTACCTAGCGAACTCACGTAGGTAATCGCGTACGTTTACATGCGTGTCGCGGATCACAGATCCCGATTCGTGATTACAGCGTTTAACCGACCGATTCATTTGCTACGTGCACACCATTTTCAGTTCGATTTTCATGTTACGAATTTTGCAATAGATTCTGTACCGGATCGAACCGCCATTTCATAGTTTTTATTTCTCCCGGAAAAAGAATTCCAATTGTAATTGGAAAATTATCACATTTAGGTAAAACTAATTAACACCTTTTTATTTGAATCGTTAGATATTTATAATGTAATAGGTTCTCTATTGAACTGGTTAATTAATAATCACTTTCAGAGAATGAGCATGTAATTTCGATTGGTTTCAGAGTTAAAAGTAGTGGAATATATTTGTATATATATTTGGGTCTGTTACGGGTGCGAGTTTGTAATCGTTAATCACCGTTTTGCGATAATCATTAGCTGTAATCGTATCGGCTGATTATTGGCAATGGTATTGCTTTGATTAATTAACCGGGGTCACATTAATTCCTGATGGATTGCAGCAGTTGAATGTTTCGGTAAACATATTCACATAGACACACGTGGATATTTACTCTAACCAATGTTTGTTTGTCTCGGAGATCTTTCAATTATGCAAATTTGATGCTGAAGTACATCCTTCTTAGGTACAATATAAACTACATCCATTGATTAGTATCGTTGCCCTTTGATGAAATTATTATTATTAATTAAATAGACACTAGTCAGGCTGATATCATTGCATCGCGAATCGTGCAAATTTCATGCTGAAATATTAAATTTCGAAACACGAATAGTCTGAAATAATTTGATTACAAAATAACACTTATGCTGTATCAATTTAAAGCTTGAGGTTTTATGAAAATAGGAAATTTATTCGATGAAATATTTATAAAATTTGTTGTTTCGGTATTTTTTTAATAATAGAAACTGATTTTAATGATGGATTGTAATTGAAAATAGGATAGACGGATAGAATTCATTCATCACTGTCCTTGATTTCAATGATTTGAGAAATGTGGAAGCTCGTTTCACTAGTGTGACAAGATATACGAGCCATAATTTCAATTAAACACATTCCAGAGGACACCCTTCATTGAATTCTCGACCATGGAATATCGACATCGCGCGGTTCTAAGTGGTTTCGCTTGCTCGATGAATCCACCGCGATCGATAGGTCGAGTATGTTAATCAGAGGCCAATAACTGGATCGTAACGTCATTAACGTCGATATTCGACGATCGTCGATATTCCAGCTAAATAACGCTTCAAAAATATCCGGGGAAATCGTTTTTGTCCGGTGTAACGATATTCCGAAATATACCGATAATAGTCTTTCTGTGATAAATATTCGAAACTGGCAATTTACATGTGTAACAGAAAATTGATAACAGTATCATTTATGAAAAAATATTTCAAAAATGCTCCTCTTTACAAGAGCTTTTATTAAGGGATGTGAAAACATAATTAATTAATCCTTGATTAATCTCTCCATGGTCCGCCATTCAATTAACAGCCTTATCGATGCTATTCTCAAACAGATTGCAATTTATAGTTCACAATGTTAAATTTAGAATATCTAAAGCTGAAAGAATATTTATTTTCGTCAACGAATCGAGAACACTCGCAGAGAAAAGTTTGTACAAAAATCCCGTTCGCTAATCAACCGAACGACGAACGTCTGGTAGTAGCGGTTTCGGGGAAACTTTTAAAGAGTAACGCGAGAAAATTCGACGCGACTGCAAAAACGCTGAACGACGTGTTGCCAAAGTACTTAACGAACAGGAAGTTTTGGAGGGGTATGGCGTAGGAGAGACGAGAATGACGAGGAACGACGACAGAAACTTGCCAAAACCCTGTTGTAAGAGGGTATGTACATCGTTCCCCATTAAAACGAAATGCTGTTTCGCTATTCGCAGTGCACCATTAGGTGTATGGAAATGGCGCATAACCCGGACGATAAGTGCGGAAGGGGTTGAGAAATGAGGAAGTTCACCCCACGGTAACCGTGCCGGTTCTTTGGCTTATCTTGGCTGACTTGACGACATACATGTCGTCCTTATCTCCTTCCTACCATATTACACGCTATACGTATACAGCCTTGGCTGGCTATCTTTAAGTGAGAAACCTAGCACCACCTTACAATGGAAGGCCAGGTCGCGTTAGGCTTCTCTTCGCTTTCCACCAGATTACGGATCCAGTCATTTTCGAAAAATACTCGTTCCTCGTCGATGGAAGAGTTAACCCCTTCTAACGAAAGGCGATCGATCCAGGAGCCTTAGATTTAGAAAAATCGTTAATATCTTCTTTGTGTCGCGTAACAGCGGTCGAACCGTATCCAAGTTGGCCGCAGGAGGCGTCCATTATTCAAGCCGAAAAGCCGCCTCGAATTCGCCGCGAAGAGGAAAGCCTCAATTTAGGAGGAGTCACCGGGCTTGAATTCATGCTCGGACGTTTATCAACGCAATTGTGGTAATCTCGAAAGACGTAATAATGACGCGAGCGTGTGCAGCAGCCGCACACCGGCCGCAGACATTTACCGTGGAAAATACACGCGAGGCGAGGGGGAACGAGCGCGTTCACGAGTGGCTCTTGTATACACACGGATGCACGCTTCGTTGGCTACCTTAACACTTTGACTGCCATGCTGAATTCGCTGAATCTACGACTGTCTGGTAATTTCATTTTCAACGGATCTGATACGCGTTCTTTTCAATCACGCTTACCTATCACCGTCAGCGTTCATTTTAATCATTTTGGTGAAACATGGGTGATTGATTTAGTAAAATTCAGGGTACTGGTCTTCGTTTAACAAATATTCTAGATACGCCACTGACATCTTGATGCACGTTCGCTGGCTGATCGAAAGAACAAAGGAGAGATTGTTCGGTTGGGTAGTTTCGAATCGTCAGCGTGAAACAGTTCCGCTAAATCGCGGCGCATCCTTCGAGTTCGATACGATCGACGAGCCGCGATATCGTAGCCGGCTAATTACCATCCTTCCGCTAATTGCTCGCATAACGAATCGCATTTTCGAGTGGTAGTTACTCGGTCGCCAAGCTACGCTGGCGGCTTTAAAACGTTCCAGAGAGTACGGTAACGAAGCGGGAGATCGGAAACGGCCGGAAATTGCACGGTCTAACTCTCGGCTCGAGGATTTATCGTTTATGGAATTAAAGACGCGCCTCGTGTCGCTCTTCCCGCCGTCCTGCGGATTTAATGGTGATTTAATTCTTTGCCAGATGATTCTATTCATGGTGTTTCGAAGAGGCAGCTGTTTCGCGCGAATCGGTTTTACTTTTTCGAGTAGAAAGGTCGATCGATACGAAGAGCACTTGGAAATGAAAAATTTATTTTTACAAATAAAATTTCTTCAAATAAATTTCCTTCGTTTGATCGAACCAGGCGAAATGTAAAATAGGTCGAGTGAATTTCCCGGCGAAAATGTCGACGCCGACCGAATCAACCTGTCCACTCGAGTCGCATAATTAAATGGAGTAAACTTGTCCTGTGTTTCGAATTTCTGTGCGAGCACCGCGTTCGTCTCGTTTTTCTTTCGAGCTCTGCCCCTTTCCCGCGACGTTCTCGTTCAACGTCACTTTCAATCGGGCACAGTTAATTGACGTCCGACGTTGAAAGAAATGTATTCGATGGCGGGTAAACGAATTCCATTTTCCCCCGTCTTTCGTTACGAAAATGAGCGAAGAGTAGAGGGAAAGGTAAACGAGAAAGGGTATCGGTATTTTATTACATACATTTTATTGTGTACATTAAATTCTGTTTCATCCTTTATCTATTTAATTTTCTACATTATTTTCAATTTAAAAATAGCTGTGCATCGAACGTCGGTAGTTCTAGTATTCTAGTTTTTTTATTGCTTGGAATATTTTTTTTCTCGTTACACTTTGCGAATACTGTGGTATTCGATTTTATAATCGCAGTATATTTCCTGCAACAATATCTCTCCCACTTTATTCTTATTCTCAACAAAAGGAAATCTGTACAGTTGTACCAGAGTGTACATTAAGTCATTTCGAAGTGTAAGAATTTTGAAACGACCTGATAGATTCTCTAAGAAAAGAGAATCTTAAGAACAAGTGTTGGTGGAAGAATGATGTTGCAAGGCGCATCCTCGAAGGGTGGTGCTAGCGGATGGAATCCGGGTTCCCTTAATTACAACGACCCTCTTCTCTCCCATTAATAAGCGGCCTAAACAAACTGCCGTCATATAAATACTTGGATTTCTACCTCGTCCAGTCTCTCTCGTGCAAGCAACAGCAGCAACGGCACAGCCAACGTCAGCTTCGTACTCTCCTCGTCTCTCCCCTCCATCCGTGCCCTATAATTAAATTTGCACTGCGCTTCCGTGAGTTTGGCTCCTCTGTTCATTTAATCGGACACCGGGCGTTAGTATAATTAAAAGCACATCTCTTTCGGAATTTGCTTCATCCAGAGATATCTTTCTCTCTCTCCCTCTCGTCTTTGTGCCGAGCATGCACCGACGTTTCTTTCTTTCCCTCGTTCAGCTTTGTTTCTCCTTCTGTCTCGTCCGGCTTCTTCGCACCCTCTCCCTTTCAGATGAGCATTCTCTTGTTCTCTAATTGCGAGCCACTCCGTTCTCTGTACGTGTTTTTGGCGTTCCCATCCAACGGAACGTCTCTGCTCGCTGTCTGGTAAAACGAGCCACCCGACGGTTCATTCGCGAATCAAGTTGTACAGAGGGTTCGAATGCAATCGAGGCGCAACAATGAAACAAACGACTTCCAAGCGCATAACTTTTTTTTAAATTTTTCCTTAATTTTTATATCGTATCCAGAGAAAATTCTCCAGTTTCTAAAATTAGTCTTCTATGTCGTTAGAGAGAATTCTATTATACAGAAGCCTAATTGTCGTGTCTCATAACGTGAACATCTTCTAATAGAAATACCTTCGGACGAATAATACCGGTGTCCGATGGTACGCTGAAACGCGAGGCGAATGTCTTTCTAAAGTCCAACACAATAATCTTCTTTCTAAAAGAACAGAAAGTTAAAAAGAGCACGGTTCTCTGTTGCATCGTCGGACAATTATGTTCGGCGATCCCGAGGCTGCTCACGAACTCTCGCTCCATCTGCTAGGAAGGTTTAGAGACAGAAATACGTGACATTCTACTTACAACGAGCGTCTACTTTGTCTTCACTTGGGAAACACATTTTCTTCCTTTTTAACGTGGCAAAGTTGCGGAGCAAGTTTAGCCTTGGTGCAACTTTTACGTGCTGGATTTTCGGGTAGCCAGCTTTTACGTGACGTTCGGGTCGTCGGGGGTCGTTGTTGAACGATAGCTTCGAAGCCGAGCGGGCGTATCTCAATATTTAATAGCGTCTGGATACGAGTGCTGTCTCGACACTTCTGAAATTGCAAGGCGAGAACGACTGGATGGTGCATAGGAAGAGTAAATAGACGAGGGAGGAAGGAAATTCGCCGTTGTCTGGGGCTCGAGGCTCGCTAGGCAGTTAAGCAGTCTTGAGAGGATAAAGGAATTAAAGATCAGACGGGGGATTCGATGAAATATTCAGACGGAAACATCGCCTCTTTCCGCGACCAGTAAATTGCATTTTTCAACGCTGTCCTATCTTCCAAAGGAACGAAAAATATTATCAGATATATACAGGATATTTAGTATAAACCCTGCCTCCTTTAACCCTTTGACGGCGAACCACGAAGAGAGACCCAATTTTAATTCAATCATTTCAAAAGTAGGTCACCCGTGTCACGAAATGGATATATGTAATATAAAAATTAGAAAAGATAAAATTTCATTAGATAAAATTTGTTTGGAAGTAAATTTCAGAAGACAGTTGTTTAGGTTTATCAGGAAGGAATCTTAAGAGGGAAAGGAAAGAATCGCATCGCGTCCAGTTATGTACGATTCCAGCTGGGATACAATTTTTATTTATTTACACAAGGCACCCCGAAGCTCGACATAGGATCGCAACGCCGGTTGGTTTATATTTTATTCATCCCTTATTGAATTCGAGCTCAATCTCACGAAAGTGTCTCTACCATGGCCCTCGGTCCTCTACCTATTCTCTCTTTGCTCTCCGTCTGCTCTTTCTTCGATCGTTATCCTCCTCCCTTTCTACTTTCTGTCTCTCTGACTTCTTCCTAGACAGATATTCCAATCTCCCTATATTTCCACCCCTTGCTTCCACCCTCCGGCATCGACGATTCCCTGTGACGGTTTTTCTTTGAATCTGTGCACGACATCTTCCGTTTTCTCGTTGACCACGTTCGAAAATCGAACACCTGCTTATCTATTAACAGCGAACCCGACGTTTCGCCATTTCGAGACGCTTTTATAATAATAATATCTTTGAAAAATTGCAAAATCGATAATTAGGAAAAGGTAATCAACAAAAGTATAATATATTGAATTTAAAATAATTTAAAAAATACAAATCTATTATTTTATCAGCAACAAGGGAGAGAAATACAGGGAACATTAATCAGGATTCGTTCGTATGGTACACGGAGGGGAAATCAATTATCGAAATGCCGAAGTGCAGTATTTCCGTATTAAATGTTCAGGAAACATACTCAGACAGGTAAAGTTTGCGGGTCGGTTAGATATTAGGAAAGACGGCGGGGGAGAAAGAAGAGGAGGCAGACGGCTAGCAATATTTCGCGTTCATAGCGTTGCTAAGCCGCAACTAACCGCCTTGTTAGGAAGTTACTTCTCCTCCCGACTTCCTCTATCCTCTTCCTCTTCCGGTTTCTCTTCTCATCCCACTCCATCTTTACCCTGGCCACTCGTATCTTCTCTTTTCTTCGTTCTTACCAACAATTTCCTTCGTTCTTCTTTATACATTTATGTATCTGTTCCTTTCGTAACAAATTAGAATTATTTTTCTAATAGTTCATTTAATTAATCATACGAGTGATCAGTAGGCGTACCATAAACCTAATTCGTTAATAACGCAAATATAAATAATGTTAATCTCGCAAATACGTGATATCAGTAATCAAAGGATTAGAAAATTGTGTCTAATTAAAATTTAGTTAGCCATTTATAAGACAGCCTGTATAATTGATACTTCACGTGGCACGAATACGTTGATTTCGTAATAAGATTAGCAGTGCAATGAAAGTTACCCTGTCTAATATCGCTTCACATCAGCGCTGCTCTGAAATGTCATGGGTTGAAGAAAGAAGGTAAAGAGCTGTTGCAAATGCAATACTCGCGTGGAACTGCTAATATTGTGTACGTATATACGTGTGCATCGATTTAAAATAATACAAGATGGAAAGTCCTGAACAGAACTCGAGCAACGCGATTATTTTCAGCCGTTAAACAGCCCGTTGTTTCGTCAAAGATCAATGTGTTTTAATCTTGATACATGGCTTATCCATGACGTTATTAAATACGTGACCTTTCTTCGTTGCCCTTTATATATTACCGGGCCAGGTTGCAATTCTTGTCCATTTTACCCGTTCAAGGTGATAACTTATTTCGAAGGTAATAAGAAGGAAGAAGACACCTTCGTGGAAAACCGAATTTTTCTACGTTAAGCGAAAACTGTGTTAGGTGACATTTTTATTATAAAATTGAACGCGTTTTAATATTTTGTCACCCGATGTGTATAATTTTGCGAGGCTAGAGATTAGTCGAAACAAGCGCGCGACGAGCATCCGCATTGTCTGTTAAAATAAAACGCTTTACAACGCACTGCAGCGAACAACTCTCGTAACTTAACTGAACAGTTTTAATCACTCGCACGAAATTAAGTTGGAGTGCGAGGTACTTGTTAACTTTTCTCAATTGTACCGAAGAACACGATGCGCAATAATGAGAATTAGGAATTTTTATTAAAAATAGGGAATTGTTTGAGTTACGACAGTTGTCTAAAACTTAAAAAAATTTTAATTAATATTTTCCTGGGGAATTGCAGAAATTTTAATGGACAGATAACTAACGTTGCATTATCCTTTCATGTTTCAGGTACGTAATTGGAACTTCTTGTGTCTTCTCATTAACGAATACAACGATGAGTAAGTAGAAGTAATTAATCAAAGAACATGCATGAAGTTAATGAATACACATTGCCTCTATCTTAAAATAAGGATAGCTTACAGTCTGGTTAAAATAATCATAGACACTATCGTTTCGATAGGATTTATTTCAAAAATCACGGTAAATGTTTATTACAATATAATTCGCGACGAAATTCTGTTAATACGAAGTTTAGTCCCCGTCGTTGATTATAATCACCCGACATCTCCGAGGCGTGCTTCCCATCAGACTGACGCGACGGCATATTCCGGAGGTAAAGACCTCCGCAACGACCTTATTTCACAAATCAGCTGCTTCATTTTGCGCATCTTACTTCTGCTAAGTTTTCTCTCGTAACCAGAATCACTCAGGCTGTAGCTCTCTTCCAAAGGAGATTAGAGAAATAAGAATTAGAGAAAAAAGATTTCATTAGAAAATATTAATGAACTTCGAATATATTGAATATTCACGAGTACTCGTATATCTTCTCTAATCTCCTAACAAACATAGCGAGCGATTAAATTCAATTACAGAAATATCTATTCACGGCTACTTTGTACGCGATGCGAGGCTCGCGTGCAACAAAGCTCGCAGACAGGACGTCACCACGTATTTCTAAATTTGCATCCACCAGTCGATAAGGCATGCAACCCTAAGGGAGTTGAATTCACCAACCCTCTTCCCCCGCGACAAACTAATCGACATGGAACATTTTTCCACGCGATTCACCCCGACCTCCTTACTAACGACGCGTACTTTCCACCCCCTTTTTAACTCTGTTACCGCACCATCTCCTTATCCCTCGAGTCATCGAATGGACGGCAATTCTAGTTTCATTTTGTACCCTTTCGACAATTTTTTTTTTACCACCCCGTTAGATATTCGTTCGATATAAGATAAATCAATTTGAAAATCAGTAATTTCTATTAGCTTTATTTCTCTCATAATCGTTCGCGGATGTCCACGTTTCGGTCATTAGGAGGCGAGCTTCCTGTTACTTGTTGATCATCAACGTCGCTCTGTTGCTCTAATTATAGGCGGCTCGATGAAATTTGATAGTCGAATGGTAACCGAGCCTCCATCCTTTTTCCCCTCGTGTTCTTCGACCTCTTTTACGCGAACCGTAGGTGTACTCCGGTGGCAAACAAAAGAACGCCTATACCCGATGCTGTACACGCCTTTGGCAAGCAAAAGTTCCTCTTTCCCCGTGGATACTACGCGTATTCATAATCCGTCCTCGTGTAGTTATAGGTCCTCGTTACGGTACGTTAGGCGAACGCAAAAAGGCACCGGTGTGCGCTCGTTGGCAAACTATAGTACGATTGTTAATCGCGGGCATACAAAGGAGTGGTCACCGCTGATGTCAGACAGTGGACAATGACGATTAGTTGTCTACCTGGAAACAGGGAAGTACGTCGTTAACTCTTCTGCTACGAATCGCATACGTTCCTGATGATATTTAAAAAAAAGAAAAAAGAAAAATTTATTATCGAAATTACAAGGAACAGTAACGATTGTGTTCGGTTGAAACGAGTTCCATCGGAGTCTGAACGAACCTTATATATTTCCATAGAGTTAATCAGTGAAATGGAAATTGTGCCACGTGTTACCGCTGTATAATATCTGTAAATGGAACGAGAGAGGGTTGTATTCCGCGGAAGAACGCAAATGTAGGAGGCTGTTCTTGACAAACGCGGCCGATACGTGGAAAAAGACGCGGCGCTGGTACGTTGTACAGTATCCATATAAAATAATGGCGGTGCAACGAGGGGAACGTTAACCCCGGACATCGGCGTCGACCAATGTCGTAAACAGATATTGATATTGGCGTGTCATATTTGCAAGCAGGGCAGAGACGTTTCCACGGTTTTCCATGCCGAGTGAACCGCATACGAGGACATTCGTGGAACACTTTATCGCGTACAGACGATCACCATTTACCGGCACCAGTACGTAAAGAATGTATTAAAATAACCGACCGCAATTCAGGTTGAGTGAAACGCGATATCAAATCTAAACACGATATTAAATATCAACATTTGCGTTCACTTTTAGAATATTTCATTTAAAAACGACTCTTGTGATTAATTAAATATTTCTTTAGCATTCGGCTAAAAGAAATTCTGAGATTAAGGAGGGATGAATTGATTCAGAAACAAGGAGAATAGAGATTGCCTCGTTCAAGATTGTAGAAGATTTCATGAAATTTTTCTCCATAGAAAAAAAGAAGGGCGAGGAGGGTAGAATGAACGGAAAATATGGAAAGGGGTTGAAGCAAACGATGACGAAAAAAAAAATTAGATAGAACAGAAAGAGAGACAACGGAATGGAGGAGAAACGAGAGAGAGAGTGAGGCAAGCATCGAATAGCCAAAAAAGATGGTAGGCTGGATTCAATTACTTGGAGAACAATGCCAGCCTCGTCGTCATTGTTCCCTCTCGGTCGAGTTTTCCTGGTTTAGGACCCTGACCACCGTATCCCGTGTCCCGTTACGCCACGATAGTTTGTCTCTCTGCCATAATACCGACGACGTTGACGACATTCGTTGTTACACTGGCTACCTTCCACTATTTCGATCTTCCTACGGCTGTCCACTAACATAAACGATAAAATAACAAAGGTTTATTATTCGCGGGGTACACTTTAACTTTACCGAATGACAATCGAAGAAAATTGATAATGGTATCGTTTCAACCCTTGTCTAATTAATAGGCTCAAGTAATTATAATTCAATTAATTTTTTTAATTCAATACGAAAACATAATGTCCATTAACATAAATGATAATAAAACAAAGGTTTATTATTCGAGGGGTACACGTTGACTTTACCGAATGACAATCGAAGAAAATTGATAATGGTATCGTTTCAACCCTTATCTAATTAATAGGCTCAAGTAATTATAATTCAATTTTTCTAATTCCATACGAAAAAATTCTATTCCGTATAATTTTCTCTTTTCACATTTCGTGGAAAAATTCCATACAAATGGAACATTTATTTTTTAATGATAGAATTTGAAAGAGTGCCGTGCTAACTTGTTTAGATAGTCGCGAAGAAAAAGAAAACGAGAAATCACGTTGTAAGCCAGGGCAACTCCATGGGCGGAATTTTTTAGATGAATTTTTAACAACTCAATTTTTGCCACAAACTCACCCCCTCCCCGTTAACCGAATGTAACTTTCAGCAGCCACGCCGGTTCGCTGATGAAGTTGAAAAGTGAGCGTCACGAAATGGGTAAAGGGAAAACCGTCGGGGATGAAAAGTACAGCGAATGAAGCAGACGGTTGCTTGGAAAAGAGTGGGGGGGAGGAGGGTAGGTTGGACGGTGGTGGCGATGGTGGATGGTTGGGGGTGTAATGAATAATTCCAAAGGACGTTCGTCTTGTTGCCTAGCTGCTTCGCCGATACAGAAACCGAATCTCCGAGCTGGATGCTTGAAAAGGGTTTCAAGCGAATCTGCATTCCCGAAGAAATGTCAGTTTTAATCTTTCCTGCCGCGAAATTGCAACGAATCCGCGCCAACAATTTACCATTCGTTTCGCGTTTCCCGTCAAATCAACGTCAACTTACGTGGAAAGATCTTCATCGTTCTATTTTTCTTCTTGTTTAATTGGAACAACGATTCGCGCCGACGAACTTATGGAAAATCATTCCTACGACAACCCCCCCTTCTGTTTGACTTTTTTAATGACCGAAGTTCGAAACCGGTGAAGTTATCTCATCGGACAACTCGTTTCCATTGTAACTGTCGTTTCGTTTTAATTATCTTTCCTCTTAACACTTGGTATTCGCGACAGAAATTAATAGAATTTTTCCTTATTTTCTTCGATTACATCTGACACACGATTGTTGAGAATATTTAAAAAATTTTTCATGGTTCTATGGTAAGGAACGACTGAAACGTGTTACTGTCAGATATGATTGATGTACACTACTGATTAACTCTGCTGTTCACCCGACACCTGACAATTACCGTCACCTAATTGAATTGCAACCAGCGACAGCTAAAAAACTGTCACACTCTTTCTTCCATTTTCGAGGGAAAATTTTCCCGTCGCGGACCTGTACGCGGCTAGATATAGATAAGGAGTGGTAAAAAGCAGAAATGAGAAATGCTAATAGCATTCCGTTCTCACCGCTATTATCTTCCACGAATGGAAGGCGGTTTAAGGGTGGGCAAAAGGAAGCTGGCTGAAGCGGAGAAAGAGGTCTCGGTGTTTGCACAGTCGTAAAAACGGTGTAGCAGCCTAGCTATTGGGGGGTTATTTTATGCAAGGACTCGCTGTTGATACCGCTCATCTTGAATACTTTATGTGACGTGCCTGGAATAAGGTCCCAGTTTCGCCACCACGAAACTGTATACAGATAACCATCGTGTATAGCCAGGGAAATTCGTGGCCTGTTATATAGAAATCCTTTTGTACAAAACCTTATTAAGGAAAATTTCCCTGTATCTTATCTTGGCGTGAAAATAACAGATGTGAATATCGAACAGCATCCTAAAGACTTGATAAACTTAATATTGCATCAACGCTAGAACTATCGATTAATTTTTAAGTTGGAAATAATGTATGAAATTAATTTTTAAAATTTATAAATTAAAACAAGGAACTTGAAATCAATCATTTTGGTAGTTCTAGTGTTAATGAACAAAGAAAGTTCAAGAGTTAAAAGATCTCAAAATATTTTTGATAACCATTTATTGTTTTATTATGATATAATACATCCTATCACGAAATGGGTGGTACGAACGAAAAAGAGACAATATAATACAGGGATGCAATGTAGGGGCAAACAATAGGAAGCTACCTGTTAATTACATACAGTTAGAAAGACATTATCTGCCTTCTGCGTTACACACAGCCACGAGATTTCGACCGGAAGAGCCTGTATGAAGTATTAGAAGGGATGGGCGCAGGCGGAAAGACAATGCAGTGGATACGAACTAATTGCCAGATTCTCCTACCGTCTAGTGGACTGGGAAGATTAACTGCACGCCTCCCCCCATCCAAACCCCTCTCTTCTACCCTCACCTACACCCATATTTTCTCTGTTGCTCGCCGTTCTACCGTCTCCCGACTCGAATGAGACGGTATCTATAAATTAGTCGAGTTTACTTGCTCCGACCCGCGTTATTTTCTCATGATGCCCCCGATAGATTCGTTCCTTTGAATTTCAAGCTTACAGAGCGGGGGATAAAAGAAAATCATTTTTTTTCTTCAACTTTTTCTTCTTTGTAAAAACGAACAGAGCAGCATTGCAGAAAATACGAGCACTGGGGCATTCGTTCCAGGAGCATCAGGGTAGTTTAAAAAAAAAATATTGTGGAAGAATTCAGGTCTGTTTCCATGTTTAATATTTTCACGCTTTCACCCCCCTGTGTATATTCGCGTAGCCGGATTTACGAGGCAGCTGATTCGTTTAGAATACACCAGGTAGAATGGGAAAAGAATAAGCGGTTGGTGTTCGCAGTATCATAGAGGGCGGTAACTGCGGGCCGGCACCGCAAATGGGGTAGCACGCGCGGGGGTGGTGTGGGCGCGCGAGGGGGGTGGCTACCTTGTTAAATGCTGCAGGGTAAAATGACTTACGCCCGTTTAATCTTGAACGCGAATTCTGCGGTATCTCGCAAAGGGTTGTAATTCAGCGTGCCTCGTTCTCTATCTCGAGGAGAACCGACAGCCACCTTTCTCCCTCGTAGCACCGAGGATGAAATGAAGCCGAAATACCACGCCTCGCTCCTCACCTACTCCACGCACGCCAGTATCTCTGCCTTGCAACCATCGCCTCCACCTTAACCTCCGGTACCGCAAATACTACCGTGTACCCCCTTCTTCTACAACCCTCTTTTCAACATTCGCGGAGACACCGATACACAGGATCTTCGAAAGCGGCGAGGAATTCAGCCGTTATTGAATCAGTATTGTGCAAACCTATCAGCGCAACGACCTCCCTCATTCATCCTTCTTTTCTCCTTTCTATATTTTTATTCTTTTTTATTTTATACACCGGGAGAGTCACTTTACCTTGAAAGCCGAGTCGAGTTCGATGCAATCCGTTTCGATTTTAGAATAATCATCGGGAATAGAGAAGAACCGGAAGGATTGCTGTTAGGAGCAGAAGACGCAAATTGCATTTCAAAGTTCAAGCACATAGACGTATCAAACGGTGGCTCTTGTATCAGGAGGAGATGGTCCTTTGAGCGATTAAGCGACGCGAGTTCCTACCATCCTGCAGTAATTCTACATTAAGCCGAGATCGTAAACGTACTAATAGCGATGTTTGCAAATTATGGGACACGCGCGTTTGATGGATCTTCATTTCAAAATATGGGAATTTGATTGTAAAGGGCGATAACGATAGTGTTGAATTTTTATAAATGATACGAAAGTGATTCGACGAAAGTACAGTAATGCGATTCGTTATTATTCCTGTTAGATGCAATCGTTAACGAGTCAAGATTTGATTCAATTCCTCGAATGGTGAAATGATTAATTGCCGTGGAACTCGGATGGGTACGGTTAAAAATGGTTCTTTCTTGTCGTTTCATCGGTCGGTACAAAGAAAACCATCGACAGAGAAAAGGAGAGGGACGGGTTGGGAAAAGAGTTACACAGTAAAGTGTTTCTAGCGCGACTAACAATTTCATCGGTGCTTAAACACCAAAAGGATTTCCTTTAATTGATCCTAAGGGTCCTCCCGTCCAGGCCTGCGGACCGATGGGAAACGTACCGAGAGGCTGCCACTCCATTAAATCCATCTGCATTCGAAAGACTATACGAAAGGCGAGGCCTCGGTAACGAGGACGATCCTTCCTCTCTTGCCTTTCTTTCCGTCCATTCTCGATTTCCCTCGCAATCCATCCCCGTTTCGACTTCAATATTTACACACCGATCGATAGCTCGATGGCCGGACGATACTTTTCCACGGATGCCCGACAGAATCGCCGCGGGTACAAAGCCTCGCGCTCGGAAGAGGCACAAACGTTTCGGGCAAACGGGACGAGTCTCGATGAAAATGTAGAAGAGATTTGGAAAATTTGGGGAAACCTGAGAAATTTGGGATATTTGAGAAGCCTGAAAAAGCTGGAAAATTTGGATAATTGGGGAAAATTGGGAAATTTATCTAGTCCATCTTTGTTATAGTTGATTTTATTTCTCATAGAAATAATTTTCAATTACATTATAAATTCCTGTAAAGGTAAATTCGCTCACGTAGCAATATACAATGAGAGCCTACCAGATGTAAATTAGACTTGGTAGTTTTTTTAAATTAAAATAAATCAATTGTAATACTTATTGTAACCATACGGTGTCGAAAGACTTACGACCAGGAGTGCATGCACATGAATCAACAGTGTTGATGGGAAATTTGAAGGGAAGTCGAGAGAAAAATTCGAGACCAGCGAAATGTTGCTATTCTATGACGTGTCTATTGATCTATCGTGCCGTTTCAATGGGAAAAAAGCATTCTTTTTTCCGGTACATTGTTCGTTTTGTTCCCTGTGCTCTTCCATTAGACTCACTGTGGTGACCACAGTCCTTTCCCGATGAGCAATGATCTCTGTTTCTCGCTTCTCTAAACCACCATTTTATCCCCCTCTTCGTCATTGATGCCATATCACGCCTGATCGGTTGCTGTTTGATCAATTGGCCATATTATTTCTATTAAACGTACGCGCCAGTTATGGAAACATATCGATCCTTCTTCGAGTTCAATTATTTCTATCTCACTTTCTTCGGGTATGAAAATAAATTTCATTTTCAGTGATGACCATTATGGTCGGTATCAAAATTTGGAAAACAATTTAAAGTATTCCGGTTGAAACATTGCTCTAAAAAGAAAAATTTTTAATGATGCGGTGGCGCGTGCGGTTTAAACGTTGCCAAATTGTGTTGGGTCAGGAAAAAAAAAAAGGAAAAATGAACAATCGAGGCAGGGTGGACGAGAAAAACGAGAGGGTATTGGTATTGGAAGTTTGGATAGTTCCTGGGGTCGAGGGAAAAGTCAACTTTTCGAAGCGTTCACGCACGATTTTTTTCCAATCGCTGCTTGCTCTCTGACCCGTTACAAACCCCGTTAACTTCTTCATAAATGAATTTATTAACGTCGAAAAAGCATCACGTAAATTGCCACAAATATTAAATTAAAAAATTAAATTTTTTTTGAAAATATAATAATTGTTCTATTAAACCTTCGAGGGTTCCTTCGGTTGAAAAATCGCAGAGAAAAGGGGCAACGACCCCTGTTAATTCGGCGCTCCCTGTAGCTAATTGCTCGTTACAGTTTTGGGTAATCAGCGACGGAAATTCGAGTCGCGTTCCACTTTATGCTCCTTTTTTTTCCCCCTCGTGAAAACTACGCGCGAGTTGGTTGTTGAAACTCTTTGAAAACTTCGAACGAAACGTCGTGTAGCAATGCGTACTTCTGCCGAAGATTGAAGCACGTTCTGGCTGCAATACTACGTGACTTCGTTCCTTTGAACACCGAGGGCTTCTGGTTCTTTTCCCTCTATTAACCCGAAAGTTTCTTTGATGTCTCAGAGATTTTCAAAAGCTTATACAATCTTATTTCTTACCGGGGGAATATTTCCAAATTTCAACCGGCGACCGAGCAAAATGGTATACTTCTTTCGAATTCTTCAATCAGGAAAATTTTTCAGGAAAAAAAGAACAGCTTCTCTTCGAAATCTTGCACTTAGTTTCGTTATGCCTTACAAACTGAGACAAGATGGAGGAAGCTTCTTATTCTTTGCTGGGTAGTTCGAAGGGCTTAGGGCTCCTAAACTCCTAGAAACTCGTAAAGCCTTAAGTTTCAACGCCTGATCTTATCGAACCTCCTGATCGCAAATAAAACATTGAAAATCATGTAAAGGAAACATGAATGCAAATGAATAAATTTACAGTAAAATGTCTGAGTTCGCGATTGGATTAAGGTGTGAAAAACAAAAGTTCACCTATAACGTGGATTCCCCTCCGAGGAAACGGAAGCGTGAGTTGGAAATGACTGGTATATTTGCAGAATACGAGAATTCCTGGCATATCCCGTTGACGGGTACGAAAATTTTCCGCAAAGGGTGGTGTGCGTGGCACACGTGCCGCAATATAAGCAGCTTTACGCGGCAGTTTATTAGATTCGCGACGGCCGAGAAGAAAAGAATGGTAGGGCGAAGAAGTTGCTTCGAACAGAAGGAAGTACACGGCGTGGCAGGCCGAGGCACGCGAAATATGAATACGTTTCGGTTGATTTGTACCTTGCCTCCACCGTTTCGTCGTGTTGTGTTCCGAGGAAAGGCGGCGAGGGCTCGTCACGTAGCTCTGCAGCCGAAACGTGCTTCAATTCTCGCTCAGGAACAACTAGCAACCTCCTCCTCGTAGCTGGCTAGGTCGTCGACGAACGACCATCTTTCTTCCTTCAAATTCACCCGGCTGAGTTCACTTTTCATGTATGTACGAGATTTCCTTTTGCATATCGTTGTAGGTGATGTAGATGTAGGATCAGATCGTCTAAGAACTGTGGTGCAGCAGTGAAATTATGAGTTTCAAATTTTCTAACTTCCAATCTTCCCTCCCTGCAAATTTTTTAATTTTCCAATTTCCCAGCCTGGAAATTTTTTAATCTCCAAAGTTTTCATCTTGCAAATTTTCTAATTTTCCAGCCTGCGATTTTTCTAATTTTCTAATTTCCCAACTTGCACATTTTCTAATTTTCAAATCTCCAAACTTTCTACCTCTCAGATTTTCTAATTTTCAAATTTTCCAACTCGCTAGTTTTCTAATCTCTAAACTTTCAAGCTTACAAATTTCCTAATTTAAAAATTTAGAAATTTGGTAATGTGGAAAATCAGAAACATTAGAATTTGAAGTTACCTGGCGGTAAGGAGTCATTGCCAAACAGTTATCATTGTATTTTTGAATTGTTCGGAATATTATTTTCACGGTGTATAAACTGATCGTTAAACTCAGTTGGATCGAACGATTGAATTAAATACTGGTCCCTGTCGAAAGCTAGTAATCCACTTGGGTCTTACGAGTTACGCGAGAGATCATTCGAGACTCATTTTTTATTAGCTCGTTTAACCCGCGTTTCCACGGTCTTAAAGGAAGCTCGGATAACGACGGGGGTGTCTAAAAGGTGGAGAGACTTACAAACCACGTTCAACCCACTTAATCTTCTTTAGTTGCTGATCGACGGCTTCATAATCTTCCCTTGGTTCTCAGTTTTTTGGACTTACCGGCGGCCGAATGACTGGACGATTTATCGTGTGTCTATAAGAGAAAAGGTGATCGAGAAGAAAAAGAGCCGCCTAGAGAAAACTGAAGCTCGGAAACAATGATAAATCTGCTCGAATATGAAAAGTAACCTTATTATACGAATAACAAATGAAAAATTTATCATCTACAGTTAGGAAAATTGTGTTGCTGTAGTATTTCTGTTCTCTGAAATATTCAATATTTTCTTCGTTTGTTGATATTGCACGCTCGATATTATAATTTAATTTATTCCTTGTTGCGACTTTCAAAGGAATCACGATTAATATTGATACTCGCATTGCTTTCTGTTGAACTCAACGTCAGATATATCACCGATTCACTGTTAATTTGCATGGTATAATTAATACAACCGTAAACCATCATTAATGTTTACTCGTGTCTATTACACATTCATTTTACGCGAGGAATCATTTGAAACATCGTTTCAGAAAACGTTCATTCAAATATCATTTCGTTGAACTTCAAATAACATCATAATTTGCAGCTTATTTAAACATACAATGATTTTTAAATCCGTTTCACAGCGAGTGAGGTGTTTTATTAATTTTTTTCTTCGTTCAAAAAATTTATTTTTAATCGATTTGGTTTAACTTTACAAAGACAAACAGGTCTTTCCAAGCAAAACGAAAGAATTTGTCGGATTACAGGAGCAAAAGTTACAGGGAGGGGTGTAATTTCAAGTCGTCGTTTAGGGAACACACGTTCGGAAGATGAGAAAAAATTTCGAAGAACTTTATCAATTCCATGGACGCGTCTGTATCAGTTTTCCTTGATACCTCGATGTCCCAACGGTAATGACACGTCTTCCTGGTACCATATGGTGTCTGCACTCGAGGGTTAAGAAGAATATAACCGTCCCTTAAGATTTCAATATAACGTCGATTGAGATGTCGTTTATCACAAACGTTTCAGACATATCTATTTTCAATTCATATCCCATAATCTTCAATATATTTTTTAAACACCATCAACCCTTGAAGAACGGACCATGGAGAGAGTCCCAATTCTAATATGATTTCTAAGGATTTTCTTAAAAATTTTTTGAATTTTTTCTAATCCCCTTCACCCTTAGTATCTCGAGGATTATTTTTACATGGGAGAAGCAAGTAGCCTCGTTTGACGAAACGACTGGCAATCAGCGAAGAAGTTACAATTGCTCCTTTTAATCGTTTCTTTTCCCAACGATTTCACCGATCTCCTCGGGATCGATCGAAGTAGTCCACGGTCGATTAGTCGAATTCCAAAATCACCCGACAATTCCTTCTTCCTTCGATCTATCCGCTTCTGAACGCGTAATTTCGACGAACGTCTAACCGGATATTCGCGGTGAATTACGTCGTGGCTCATCGATAAGTCTCCGTGCCTTGCTTTCGAGGCAGCATCCGCGAACTTTCGCAAACGCGATAGCAAGAAGAAGAAGAAGAGAAAAGGGGGAAAAAGGAACGTGGAACGGATAACAGAAAGTAGATAGAAAGAAAAGGAAAGAGAAGAAGTACGCTGGCTATTAGACGGAAACTAGCTACCGAAAAACTTGGAGAAACTTATGAAAGTAGGATTGGGTTTTTCTTCGTTCGCTGAGGAAGAAGAAAGAAGGGCACATAGGAGAGGGTAGTAAAGTAGGATACGTGAAACATTATCTTCTGGATGACGGACTAAGTGTTGGCACAATTTTCCTTCGAAACTCTTAGTTTCTACTACTTGTGATTAATAAGGTCTTCTTGACTACCGATTATCTTTCTAATAAAAGAGTTTTGCTTTTTGGATACGAGGGATTCTTTGGGAATTGTTTTTCTTCACTCGCGATCGAATTAGGCTTCTCTAGAAAAATGGCGATGCACAGGAAGAATTTCTTAACTTTTCGACTTTTTATATTTTCAAGCAACATTTTTGCAAAATTTCTTTGCCAGAGATAATTTATCTTTCGCTCGGTAAAATTAACTGGGACCCAACAGTTTCTCTGGTAGGAAAAAAAGGTAAGGGGAGAAAAAAAAAAATAGAAAATTGAACGAATGAGACGAAGTTAGAGGATGGAGTGCCCTCCGTTGACGAAATTGAGCCATCGAAGAAGTTTCGAAATCGTGCGTCGAATTCTGTCGAGCGATCTGATCCGAAATACCGTTCACGTGCCGTTAATTTACGACGACCGGGGAGAATTATTCGACAGATCGTTACTGCTTCCTCGACGTTCGTTTCCGTCTTACGTCGCGACCAACTTTTTTCCATTAATACCGGAACAACCACCCTTCGATATATACCGAACTTTAATTTGAAATTGAATGAAAAAAACGAATAAATAAATCGTCGTATATATAATGATTAAAATAGATTAAAAAAAATAAATTACACGATCTGATACTTTTGTTAGGTTTCGTTGAAAGAGGAGCGAATGTATGCAAACTACGATTACATTCGCATCGATTCCCCATCGCGATCCAAACGAATTTTATTCTTCTTCTCCTTATCTTTTCCCTTTTATTTTCCCTGCCGGAGGAATAGGAAGTGGGAAGGGGGTAACGAAGTACGAACGTGGAATACCTTCGACCAACGATAGCGATACCGAGAATTGGAAGTAGCCGCCCTTGGCCTGGCAAAAGGCACACGAGTGACAATCCTATTAGCGAGTAGGCAGCCGGCGAAATAGCTTTCGAGATAATAAAGCGTTGCACGAAGGGTCGGGGGGGTTGGCCAACGGGAATGGGGGGTCGGTACGGAAACTTCACTACTGCATTGCCACTGCCTCTGCTCTTCTGGAGAAATGGAAATGAATTTACTTTATTACTCGACCTCTTCGGGTACAAGGCTCGCGGTGTCTCCGCGAAATTAACGAAAAAGTAAGACGCCCCGGTCTCCTCTTCTCGCTAAACTTCCATCGTTCCTCCGCGAAATTAGTTAACCCTCTATGCTACCTTGTTGCCTTCAGCTAACATACCAAATCTCTGCCGGGAATTTTCCTCTTCTCTGCTACTATCTCAGTGAATTACGTTAACCCTTTGTTTCGCATAAATTGGAAAGAAAATTATGGCATTGTAGCAGTTGCTCTACATCCTTCCTACGGAATTCTAACCCTTTCCTCTTGAAAGTATTCTTGGTGCATATAAGTAAATCAAATTTTCTTATTCTTTTTAAAAAAGACATTCTTTAAATAAATGTCTTTATTAAAAAACTCGTTGAAATGTTTCCAATTTTGCAAATACAATTCTCGACTGAGAAGATTGAAGAAATTGAAATGGAATTTAATCTAGCGTCGAATTAAAGCATCGGACGGCGTACCGCTGGGATATCTAGAATTTGAAATTTAATTTTCGGCTCTTTGTCATTTTGAATTTGGAAATTTTCTATTATTTCTACACCGTTTCTTCTCTATCGTTTATAATGGCGGTATATTGAAATATTTTGCAGTTGTCGCGAGGAGATAGATAGCTCGACGGGGGTAGAAATATAGGAATCCATTGGTTCGGGCCTGGCCAAGGTGCATAATCTGGGTCGTAAATATCAAACGGGGGGATCTAAAGTTTTAATAAATTTTCGCGACGGGCCCGTGTAAGAGTTAGGTGTTTCGAGTGCACCCGTTGCCGCACGTAGCTCGAGACGAGCAATAAAATCTTAAAATATATATCTTTCGAAATAAAATAAAACGGTAAACGTAGCGTGAAACGGCTTGCCCGCCATATAGACCCGGCGCGGCACGCTGCTACGCCAGCAGAGTCTCTGTCTTTCGTGAAATACATTTTCTGTATTGCTACCTCTGTTCGAATTTACCCTCTTTTACCCTCTTCCGTCCTTCCTCTTCTACCACGTGCTAACTGTAATCGTGATAGGACTGTAAAAATTAAAATAATCGTTTCTGAAAGATAATTATTGGAACTAATGCAGGTTCCTCGGATGGCGGACCGTGGAGAGAACCCTAATTTTAATTTATTTTTTAATTTATCTTCAAGCCTCTAAATGGTAGATAACTTTAAAAGCGATTTTCTTAAAAATCATTTGCAAAAATATATATAAATATTCCGGGTGAAATTATTACACTTAAGGGAGGAACGGACAGTTAATTACACAGTTACTATCTATCGATCGATTTTTGCCATTTTCCGTTCTTATCGTCTGTTCACGCCTCTCCTCTATGAACCATTGATTTTTTCCTTTTGTCTTATCAGTCGATTCTTCCTTTTTCCCAAGCTGTTTCGTTCTGTCTGCTTTATTGGAAAGTCGAGAATTGGACGGGGGAAGAAAGGCGGCAAACAGGCTGGTTGTGCTCGTTCAAGCACAAATCCCCAGTCGAACAATATTCAACTAAGTTTCCGGTAAATTCGATATTCTGTCTTGTCCAGGGGCTTGTTGTCCGTTGGAATTTTCAATGTTACCCTGAAACGTCGACTCGCAGTTATTCTGTTATTTTCTTCATTTCACTTTTGTATAAATTAACTAGAATTTTTTCTTTTATGAAACAACAGTAATAGATTTCGATAGACTTTTCTAATTAAAGTACTAATTAAACTGATTTATTTTTAATCCTAACTCGGAGCTTCAAATTAATACAAATACTATTTTGAGATACTTTTATATTAATCACAAGGAGTAATAGCTAAACATTTCTTGATCAAGAGTGTAAGAAACTCTGAGAGAATTTCCCGTGTTTTCTCCCTTCGCAAAAAGGCAGCAACAAATGCAGTAATTGCGTTACAGTGGACGTGGGTTACACAAGAGCCACCCTTTTTTCGTACGCGGAATAATAAATTTCTCAGCAGCTTGCTAACGAAAGTTAAGGCCCTCGACTTGTTTTCCGGTCCGTTAACGGCGCACCAGATCTAGCTTTCACCTCATTCCTTTCTTCTCCTTTTATATCCTTCTTTCTTTATTACTGCAAAATTTAACGCTCCTCGCAGGGACATAAATTTCCGAATAATTTGAATATTGTTTGTTGCCGTGGGACCTCGCCTGCGAACAGCATCCCCTTTACTGATGAATATACGAGGCTGTGCACGTAAGCTTCCGAAATTTCGAATCAAAATACAGAGGGTAGGAAAATTAGATTTTTTAAATTGTTCCTTGAAGATCAATATTATTTTCCGAAAAGAATCATCGAGTTCGATTATCGTTATTAGGATCGATTAAGATCAATTAGTTATCGATGATCACTGATCATTCTTTTTTCAGTTTTTTTAATCATCTATAACATAATTTTTAAAATTTAATACATCAGGGAAAGAAAATTGTGTTCAATATCCATTGAATTATAATAATCAGGAAAATCTCTAGAAGCGAATGGAGCGGAGTACTTTGCATTCTATAATGAATTCTCTCAACATTTTCTTGTTGAAAAGTTATTGCACGTCGTCTTTGTTCTCTCAGGATTCCGAAATCTCGTTTCGCTGATCTTATTCGAATTCTAGTCATGCGTGTTGAGATGAGAAAAACGCAAAAGAAGGGAAAGTAGGGGTGAAAGAGAGACGGCGACAGGGTCCAGCGGCGGGGTTCGTTGGTCAGCCAGGAAGAAAATTCAAATAAGATTTTATAAGGGAAGGAAGACGTCTTAAGGAAATAAGGTGAGGAAAGAACACGATGAAGGAATCCAAAGATAGGATCGATCTGTGTAAGAGAAATTGGAAGGGTGGCAAGGGATGATGAGAGCAGGAAGTAACCTGATTACATCGACGACGTTAAAAATAATAAAAAGTCAGCTTGATTTTCATTTTCCATTAGTTTATTCTCAAATATTAAATAAAATTATACAATATTATCCTCCATAAAATGGATGACGGATTTATGCTGAGATAGGGATGACATAGCATGTGAAATGTCAAGGGTAGGCAAGATAAACGAAACGTTCTATACATAAAAAGGTATATGCGATAAGTATGAAATTTAGATTTTTTCCTGATATTTCTTGAGACTTTCCGTCGCTGTACGTCCGGTCAGCATGTCCGTCGGTGGTGTCGTCGCCACTACCACTGCTGACGGCGACTGCATTGCGCCGTCACGTCTCACGGGACTTCGGGGGTCCGTTCCAAGATGGTTCATTAGTTGTCGCAATGCAGGACCTTTCCTCCACCCTTCACCCATCTTTCTCGCCCTCTGTCTCGCTTCATCCGTGCTCTTTTTCCCTTCGATTCTCGCGAGCCTTTCCTTCAGGCTAACGAGAGAATCCTCTGCTGTCGAGTCCTCGAAACCTTGGGAATAGCAATGAAGGATATTTTACTCAGTCAACCGTGTCCGAGGATTTCCTCGAAATCCCTGTTTTGGATGCGTTCGTTCCACTTCCACCCTTCTCGTTCGTCCCCGGTTCACGAATCCTCCCGGTCGCTTTGTATCCGTCTACCTTCGCCCCGCGATTCGGTTAGCATAGTTTCTTCTTTGTCGCCGCGTATACTGGCTTCTTCTTATCCGAGCCGCGGAAGCGCGACGCTTGAACACACCATTTTCTTGTCCTCGTCCCGCTTCAGGGGATTACGAATTGCCAGAGCGCAGCGTCGCGCGGTCGCTTCGCTGAGCTTTTGCAAGACGCGATACCGAAACAATGGGGCGCGTCAAGTCGCGCGGAAGAGGACGCTCAAAGGACTCTATGATCGAGGGGGTTGCCAGCGGCTTGGGAAGAGAGTTTTCTTGCGGCCGATCGGCGACGGGAATATGGCTCGCAGCGTTTCTACGCCGATCTAACGGTGCCCTGTAATATGGATCCGTCGTGTGGAAGACACGCGAACCGTGAAACGATTCTTGCTTTGACGATCCTACCATCTTCGACTACTTCCTCCCTCGATGCCCAATCGATCCTTCCTCTCCGATGTCACACGGAGTCGCGTTTGTTTTTCGGATCACCCTGTTCCCTTTCAATTTTCTTCGATCATGCTCGCTTACGAAAGTATTTCAATATTTTCTTCTAGTCTAACGCTGTGTTCTCGAGGAAAGAGATTTTGCAAAAATTTTGGATAAATTTTGGCAATCTTTTCCACGTAGAAACACAGGGGTAATTATAGTTCTCTTCCAAAAATTTTTACCACAGTGAAGTCTGGGTTGGTTCAGAGCCTAACTTACAAAATATATTTTAGAAGAATAATTTTCTAAAGTAACAGTGTAAGATTTAGAAAATCAAATTAAGATTGGGTCTCTCTCCATGGTCCGTCGTCCTCGTTTATTTTAAACAAACTCTGTTAAATAATCTGTCAGGTGCCTAAATCAAGCATAGAATACGGAACACGATAATTCTCTTCCGCTCTGTTCTTCGTCGTTGTTCTCGCTCGTTTCCTCTTCAAAGATGAACAACGATTCGTCGAAACTCGATCTCAGGCCTGAAGTCAATCTTGGAGTTAATCAAAACTCAAAGCACGAGAAAGCTTCGCATGTTCTTCGAAGGATGGGAATAGGAAAGCGACAGAACGAGAACCGATTCCCTTATCCTTCACGGTTGTCTGTCGTGACTCTGTTCGTAGAATTCCAAGGGAACGAATCCTCAGCCATCTTCGTCGGTTCTTTATCCATCTCCTCTTGGCTTCTCTGCAAAATGAATTCCGTATCCATTTGTTTCAGGCCGTTTCTTTGCGCCTTTCCAGCCTGGACGAGACCTGGTCGCGCCTTTGCAACCTTCCACACCTCCTCTATCCAACCTTCTTTGTCGTTGAGTGGATTTTCCGTGTTCCTTCCTCTCCTGCCCTCCCTCTCCCAACGTCCCGTGTTTCCTTATTTCTTTCTCCCGGCTGTGAGTTGTAGTCAAGTTAAACCGAGCGCAACAACCGGTGCCTGCAGACGAAAAAGGGATTTCGTCGTTGTTTCTTTCCTTTCCTATTTCCCTTTACTTTTCCAGCCGTCCTTGTTCACCCTGGTTCGTTCAACTGGCACGATTGCCCGGTGCTTCGTGGAATAAACGCCTGTGTGGCGGCCGAGAGGAGTCCTTTCTTAATCTTTCCTGAGACAATCGTCTCGGCGTGATAATTTAATCCGGGAGTTACGGAATTAAAAGTTTCCTGCTGAGCGGCGCGCGACCAACAAGGACCTTCCTATCATTCCTCTCTTTTCCTTTATCAGCCTCTCTTTATTTCGTTCGAACGACTTTTCTTCCTCCCCTCGCGAGTTCATTATCCGAGTTCGATAGACGTTTCTATTCCTACAAATTACGGAGAAATCTTAGAAGCTGGAAGATAGGTTCTCGTAAAATTTCAATATTCATGGTGAAATAAGGAAAAGAAATTAAAAAAGAAAAAGTGGGAAAGGGTTTTCCTTCTTGAGCGTTAAACAAGGGGAGAGTATAAACGTTCTGTTAACGAATTCACGAAAAGAAGGGGGTACTAATTACACGACGCCACCTCCAGCGTCGACTCGGATTATTAATATTTACGACGATTCGTGGTATTCTGGCCGGCACCTAACCGTGAGATACACCAGAAACTCGACGACTCTCATTTTTCTCAGTATTTACTACCGGCCGTTGCCTCGTTTTCGACCTTTCGCCGGCCACTGTACTTGTTAAAATACGCAAACAGAGAAAAAAAAAGAGAACGAAGAAGAAAAACAAGCAAATAATGAGAAATATGAACAGAGAAGGGGGAGAGGGTATGATAAATAGGAATGAACCACGATTATTAAAATAACAAATGCGTTCTCGCGCGGAAAACCGGCGAAACTGTTATTATACCGTTCTATGGTTCTCTGTTGATTATGTGCTCATGGAAAATTGCATTCTCCTTTTTTAGTCTACAAAAAGTAAACGCTTTTTTGGAGAGCCCCTCTTGCTGAACTATGAAACTCGAATGTGTGTTTTTCACACAATTTCAAGGTAAACATTTTTAATAAAAATTCTTTGTTCACCGTCCGAAAAATTTGTTAACAAATTGAAAATACAACTTCAACGATAAATAGAAGTTTATTTTGTATGCTGTGAAGATTTAAAGTTACATAATTGTCAAGATATAACAAAATTTTTCATTTTGGATGGCGGACCATGGAGAGAGCCCAAATTTTAATTCAAGGTTAATAACTTTGCGTTTGATTTGTAAGTTTGGGTCTCGATTGATCCAGGAACCGCAGTTCGAGGGTTAGTAGAAAATATTATGATGAAATGTATTCTTGATCGATAACGTTGCCACGCATTCTGGATCGAAGGGGAGGGTTTGAAGCTACCCCTTTGAAATCGAAACTCTATCTTTATTTACGCGTTAATTACGGATAATTAGCGTTCTCATGTCCATGGACAGGGCAAGTTTTCGCTAAAGGACCTTCCCTGGCATAAGATCAAGCTGAAACGATGCTATGTTAATTAATGAGCTCTGCGAGCCTCTAATCAGACGTACCTTCTGATTGGTGGTGACGCGAAGCCCCCGCTGTCGCGAGCCAACTGTAAACACGAATCTAATTTGAACGTGTCGAGGGAAACTCGTACAACATGCTAATTATCATGAAAACAGAGAGAGCAAATTTGCGAAATTTGCTCAGTTTTGGTAATCATTTTGCTAACACGTCGCTCGATTATTATTATTGTTCTGTACTTTCATTTTCACATATAATATATTTGATTAGAAATTCAGGGAAATATTTTTAGAAATTCCAACAAAATCCGATGATTGTAACATAATTTAAAGATTCCATAGAATTTCTTCCTTCACTTAACTTCGCTAACAAAAGTCAGCGCATTTTAAAGGAACGAGAAGTCATACGTTCGATCGATCGGATGAGATGAAAATTTTGAACCGGAGGGAAAAGTAAATTCGTGTGTTTGACTTTGTCTGGTTGTCACCAGCTACAGCTTCTTTGGAACACGTTCAAACGTTGATGGTGAACGCTAGCTGAACTTTCTACTCCTATTTTCTCTTCCACGAAATCAGACGAATTTCCTCTACTTACATATAGCGTGCCTTGTTCCTAATCAACACAAAAGTCTGAGGGCACTTCTCGTTAAAAAAGATTGAAGTGCGAAGGGTTGAAATATTCTAAGGGATGATTCGATCAGGATCCTTAATTCGAGCAGAAATAATGAAAAATGAAACGCAAAGTCGAGTGAAAGGTTGAAAAGCGAACGAGTTCTAACGAGAACTTTAACACGTTTCAAGTACAGGGACGAATTTTTCATTGTACACGAAAGAATTTCAACAGTGTGCAAAAATAATGGTGTAATTATGCGGTCTCTGCTTGCCACGGTTATTTCGCTTGGTAAATTAAATCTCGTTTAAAGTTTCATTCAACTTGTGATAATAGTTTTATTTCGTTCGATACAGCCTGGCTACAGCAACCCTTTCATTTTAAACCGTGTTTTATTATTTTAATACAATTTTAGTTAAAATTCAATCTCAAAGAGAATTCGTTAAGCTTTGCTGGTACTTCGTTTTCAAATTTCATTTTATAGAACACAATTACCGACAAAAATTCAGAAACAAAGCTATTCGAATATTCCAATCTTCAGACAGATTGAAATTCACCGAAATACCGTATTGTTGTAAACTCCAGGTGACACATTCGAGGAACTCTTAATTATGCTAATTATTCTTAAGCCAGAGAGTACTGAAAGTTCAGTCGCAGCTCGGGGGATGCAACGTGTTTGCGTAGGTAATAATCGGTCTGTATCAGAATCGCGTGTGAACCATAAAGGGAGAATTACGAGCTGATTCACCAGAACCTGCTACGCCATGTATGACTCACTTTTGCAATTTGCCAATTAACAAACTCTAGCTAATCAGATAAAATCGCTCGACAACGTGTGTATGCTTCCGCTAACCACCGAATTGTCGCTAAAGTTAGCTGGTTCGTTTCCTCGAATTCACCTGTTTCCGCAGCAGCTCTTTATAAAACAAAACTTTATTTCGCTTTCAAGAGAATAATATTATTAAAATAATAATTTTTCCAAAAATTACCCTCCTTGTTCATCGAAGCGCAACGTTGATGCACTGTAACGAGATAAATATAGTTTTAATGGAACTATCTCGCGATGTTCCTCCTCTATGGAAGCTTTATTATATCCTCATGATTTAGTTATTAGGTCGCACTACTATGTATTCTCTTGCTTCGAACCTCTCGTACGAAGAGAGAGCACTTGTAGTTGGAAGGCTGAAAGTTTAACTGGAAATTGATCGAAGGTTCTATGTGCACCCTAAAATGGGCTCCATAGTTATTATCCAATGCAATTACATAAATTCGTCGAAATATCACACTTAAATTATAATAAATAATTTCTAAAAATCTTCTCGATGTCAATCACCATTGACCCCACGGTTATTCTGAAAGCCCTGTTTTCAACCCTCCGATATTTAACAGAAAGGAGAAAATAACACGGTGAAAGTTGACCGGGCTCCCCTGGCAGACTGTTAAGCGAAAGGATAGACAGGAGGTTTTCCGGGTAGAAGGACGCGTGGCAAGGGATTCGCTGGCAAAGTTATGCCAGCAGGTAACTTTTGATCTGAAAAGTGGTGGCAGGTTGGCAGAGGATAGCTGTGGACTTGAATGGCGAAGCGCCTGGAGGGCCGTTAGATGCATTTTTCATGTCTCGTCCGAGATACACACGGCAACAGAGTGGATACCTGCCCTCTGCCCTCTCTTTCCCCGACGATTTGATTCTCCTGAAAGTGGACTACACAGTCAGCATCGTTTCCGTTGCGAGCGTACGGGAATACGGCAAAGCCTTTCCCTAGTCCGATAGACCCGTACATTCGAACGGCATAATTTCTTTCACGGTTCTTTATCGCGTGCCTTGTCGCTTTATTCAAATTCCGGCAGTCCAAGTTTCCGAGACCGATGGATCGTCCAGGGATTTTGTCTCGATCCCTTCCAGCCGCGAAATTTATTATTCCAGATAACTTTTCCGCGACACCGATTGCCCGGCACGTCGCGAGCCTCCGCCCGGCTGGCAATTCAAGTTCGACTTCCTTGCCTCGTTTCTTATTCCGCGGATATACGCACGCGGATGGGCTGATCGATCGCGGTGCTTATCTTAAATTCAATGGCCCATCGGGCTATTGAATAGAATCGAAACTCGCCGGCAACTCGACTTTAATAACGTTTCAAACTTGCCGACTCCGGCTACCATTGGGAAGGTTACCTAAGGGTCCAGACTTCTTCGTTTTGAAAAAATTAAATTACAGATATTTTTCCTAGCTTCAAATAGTGATCGTCGTGATTGCTATTTGTTCAGAATTTTTTAATTTGCACCTGTCTATTGTTCGGAGGGTCGAGGGGAAATCAAAGGAACTCGCTTGCAGGGTCGAGTAGAATAAAAGGACGAGGAAAATGGCGGGTAAAGGGAGATGTAGAGAGTAGAAGAAAGTAGTCAGGGTCGAGGATGAAGACTGGTTAGGATTTCGAACGCGTACCGTCTCCACCGAAACTCTGCCTCGTTCGCATTTTTTAACACAGACTAGCTTTTCCTTCCACCTTCGAGTTTCGTCCCATAGTGTATAAGCCGTGTTCGGGTCCTTTCAAGTTGCCTCTCGGGTCGCATCGAACTACATCGTGAACTCTTTGGTTGCAAATCCAATTGGTCTGGGATTCGACCCCTCCCGCTAAGGTGCGATTTTTCGACTTCTCATCGCCGTTTGACCCTCGAATCCCGGCTTTATCCTTCCTTCCTTCCAGTGAACGATCAAACGAGCTTACGATCAAATCATTTTACCTGATAATCATCGGGTATTAATACATCATTGTTGATCGAATAAATAAGAAAAGATGTTTATAAAATATTTTATAATTTGAAAGAACGATAAACTATAATTATTCTAGGTAAATAAATAATAGCCTCGCGCGAACGGGTATCCGAGTCGCTATATCTTTATAACGCGAATGAAACGTCCAAATGGCATCGTAATTACGAAGAATCTAGCGAGAAAATGGAACCGAGAACAGCGTCGTTATTTTCATTCCCTTTTTTGCGACCCAATTCCAGTTCGCGAATAACAAACTTTACTTGCGACAAAGCGTAGTAAAGAGTTGACGATATTTATCGCGTTGTTTACCAAGAGTTCCTTCAATTTTTCATTCAACCCATACGAACGAACGAGACAAGCTCGATTCCGCGCTTACCAGCTGAAAAGATATATATTTTTCCGACTGTCCTTTACTCCCTTCTTCGCCCTTTTTCGCGCCATACTTTCTCATTGATCGTCGAACATTTGGTAAAACTTACATTGCCCGACACCGACCGCTATTCATCATCCGAAGAAAGGTGATCCAATTTCATCTACATGTATAAAGTCTGGGTCAAGAGAGAATAGATACGCGATCCGTTGCAAAAGTAGTCGGATTATATTCATAGACATTTTTTTTATTTATTTTACGTTCAAAGTAATTTCACTAGATTCGGGTACCTGAGCTTCGAGTCGGGTAGCTGTCGAATCGGGCAGTAATTAGGTCGGGTCTGACGGAACCCCGAAAATTTTCCCAGCACAAATTTCTTCAAAAACAAATTCGATATCTATAATTTTGGGAACCCGAACCTCGACTCAAATTTTTGGGTACCAAAAATTCCTAGATTTCACATTCTTTCGACAAAAATTTGTATACTTGATTTCTGGACATCCTTAAAGTCATTACAATAACTTTTCGAAAGGAAAGAGTTTAATGAAGCATTATTTCTATCTGGTTCGAAGCAGTCGACGATATCGAGGTTTAGATGTCGCGATTCGCGATAAGAAGAGTAAGAGGAGTAAGGGAAGTAAGAAAGTTGAAGGAAGATCGGTCTGAAGCAGAATTTCGTTGGACGGGACACCGGTTTTTATCTATGTTAATTACTGAGGCGAACGTAAATCACGATTGCCCAGGTGCTCGGTCGGCAAAGTACGTAACACAGGCTGGTCTGAACTTCCAAGAACCAGCGTGGCCCGCAGGATAAAAGCTGTAATTAATTACGCAATTATCCAGCCCACCCTCTCGCCTCCCCATCTACTTTAAAGATAAAAACCGTATTTTTCGCTTCGATGCGGATTACGGACCGTTGCAGTCTTCCCTTTTATCTTCTTCTTTCTCTTATTTTCCTTTTCGTACATCTACTACCTTTTCATTCTATCTGGAAATTTTCTTTCTTCGACCAATTGAAGATGTATCTGAGTAACGTTGAAATATAGTGATCGGAGTTATCGGCATGTAATTAAATATTATTCGTTATGCTTTAAAATTTTCTTCTTCGTCAAAGTTTCTACTTCCTTCCGAACTTAGCTGCCTGAAAAAGCTGATTTTTTATCGTCTTGCTCCACTTTTGGACTTACTTAACTTTTCTGTTGAAAGGTATACCTAACAAAAAATTAATACCACTTAGAGTACCGAGAAATTTCATTAAAATGTAAAGCAGTCCTTTCTAATATTTTAGAAATTTTTATTAAAAAAATGACCATCAAAAATATGCATTCGAATCCAATATTTCTAAACGCTACAAAAAATCTACGAAACGTTCATTTATTTCAATTCTAAAAGCGGATATCCTCTCTGAAATCCTTTGGCTGCCATGTATCCCCTATCTGAGTGACACGTGAATTTCCACAGGGATCTATCGTTCAGATATAAATAATTTTGCTTTATATTGAAAAATATGGCGATAGAAAGAAAATGGTAGTTGTCGGTGAATGGATATTTGGAAAAAATTATTCAAATTTCAATTATCAAACTGCAGTCGAACGAAAAATTTGATTTTTAACGGGTTAAGCAGATCTGTCTACGTCGATTCTTCTTCCTTTTCTACTTTCTGATATCCTTCGAGCAGCACTTTCTATTACGCCCGTTTGCTAAGGCATCCTTGATTTAGAGCTCATTTTCGTCGCTCGAAAGCTGTACCGTTCTCACCCTTGAATCAACTTTGCACCCTCCACAAATCACTGGCAAGCCATTATGCTTCTCTCTTTCGTTCTCGAACGTTGGTAAGCGTTCTTTTTCGTCTTGAAATTCTTCGCGATGGAACGCGCGTCATTTAGGTCACCTCGGGATTTTATAGATGTTCGAGAGGAAAGAGGATCTTTCAGAAAATGTCAAAATAAGTCAAATACTTTGTGGGTCGACTGGATGACTTCCAAAATCGTTTCAATATTACTTCTGTTAATTTTAATAATTATTTTTTGAACAGTGGAGTAGGATTTAGAAAATTCGGTCTCTCACCATGGTCCGCCATCCGAGGATTAATTAATATTTTGATACAAAATGAATAAAATTTGAATAAGCGAAGAAGATAGGTTGCATTTCGTTGCCATTTAAATTAATTTGAAGTTAGTTCGACGGAATTACGACTACCTACACGTTATTGCTTCTCGTAGCTGCTTTCCCATCCGGTTTCCTGTTACAGCGTAATATATCGCCGTCTTGGGATCACCGTCGTAATTATCCTCTAATACCAATTCATAAGAGGGTCGGCCATTTTCAAACTCCAGTACGTAACTCTAGCAAACGCGACATCATATGAATTCTCTCATATACCTAAGTTGAAATGAATCCTAAACACAAAATACCATAATAACAATAAGTATAAAATTTCAAATTTATCATAAATGGTCTCATATTTTCTCCAAAAATAATAACTAATCAGATCATCGGTAGCTTTCTCAAGAATAATTCTAAAAATCATTTGCCTTTGGAGAATCCTATTTTACTGGGTTCAAATCTGGAGAGTTCTCCTTGCCAGTCGTCCTCGTTCGTGTCCATCGATCTGTAGCGACAGTTCTCGTTTTCGTCCATCGAATCAGGCAGGAGGAACGTAGCTCGATTACCAAAAGGAACTTAACTGGCATCGAAACGAGACGGTATACAAGAGGCGAGGTAGCTGAAGCAGCAAGCGAATAGCTGGTAACGATAATTCGAGCTACCATTCGGGACTCGAAGAAAAGGAGAATCGGAGCTGAAGCTCGCCTCGCGGCATTTCTGATGTGGCCATCGGTGAAGCCCATGAATCTTTCATGCGTCAATCGTTCTCTTCTTTATTTTCGACCTTCGTTTCGCGCTCCTCGTTCTTTCATTTTCCTTTTTTCCTCTTCCCTTTTCGAGAAATCTTACCCAGTCTGCGTTTTAACCCTTTCGTTCTTTCATCTACGAACGCATAGTTCTTTGGTAAATTTCATTTTCATTAAATTTTAAGGGTCGCATCGATGCCCATAAATTCTATTCAACGATAATCGTTCGAGACTCTTTGGTACCCTTAGAAGCGAAGATCATCGTTTCCAGCAGTCGATGTCAACAATGGTAATAGTGTACCATCGATTCTCAACTGATTACGATAGTGTATCAAAGCATATTAACCAAGGATTTGGTTAGTCCGTGTAATCTTGTTCATTATTACCCACGTCCGTAGAATATTTGCTATTAAACTGGGTCGACCGGTTCTGTACGGTAAAGTAATTACCGCGAAAATTTAGTGTGTATAATGGCTTCGGTTTACGTTCGAAACAACAGCGAAGGTGTCAATAAATCCTTTCCTCTGTCGTTCGGTCGATCGTAAGACATTAAATCACTACGTGTTTCCGGTACACGACCGGTCAATTGGATCCGAGACCCGTTGAAACAGAAAAGGTTCCTCGAGAAACAAGCTTCGACTGCATTATCCATTCTTTTCACGTCGTTGTAACATGTAATAGGTGTTTAATTAGTTTTCAGTGCTCGTTGTTTGTAAAATCAAAGATAATTAGATAGTGGATTGAAATGTGTAATGTAATTAAAAAGGTACTTTTCGATGTTGTCCATTTATTTATATACTCGGATCATCAGGTAGTAATTGCGATTCCGCGGATGCCGTGAGACGATGGACGAATCAAAATCCGATTGGAATCCGCAGAAAGGACCGGCGGAAGGCGGCAGAAACGAAGAAGGTGTAGAAGGTGGGGCTGGATCGGTGGCCCCAAGGCTCATCGTTCATTCATGGGGCATTTACTCGGTATCCTCGTAAAGCCAACCTCCTGCTGTCCCTCCTTCTCTTCCACCGACCGCTTTCCTCCTCCAGGCAACCCCTTGTGCCTCCTTACATCATTCTCTTATCCTTTGGAATGGATTGGGATCAGCCGGATATAATATCTTCCTCAAGGATTCATTTTCGAGCGCGGCTGACCGCACCGTCTCGTCCTCACCGTTTTCGAGCCACAATTCATCTTGCGTGAAACATTGTTCCGCGTTGCGAGTACCTAACTTCCCTTTACCAACTCTGCCTAACATCTTCATGGATACGGATATATATATCTTTACCTTTTGATTATTTTATTGCATTTTTTGAAGTGAAACTATTTAGCGACTTCGAAATAGTTCCTTCTGTTTGAAGGTACTTGTTATAGATTCCAAGAATCCCTCTGGGCTTTGGTCCTCCTTTCCTGAATGAGACTTAGATTTTTGGCCCTCGGTACCATTAGATAAATGAAATTGAAACTTACAAACTTGCCCCACGATAAGAATTCTTCCGGAAGGTCGGCAACGCACGGGACTTAAACTCTGGTCCTCGAGGTGGACTTTTATAAGATTCATGCTTGTAGTCTCTAAGAAAGAGAAATGGTACCATTGGTAATTGGAGTTCTTTCTTCCAGTCTGTTATCGACTAAAACGGCGTAAGGACCAGTAAAGTAGGAAGTAAATCTTTGTGACTCCATTATTGGATCTGGCCATACCCTGTCGTTGGAGTAGCACCGGGCCGATATGAAATCCGAAAGGTGCAGCCACTCTCGGCTGCAAGCGGGACCATCGTGCGGTGAAACGGCACGAACGGATCGAAAGTTATTACAAATTCCAATCATAAAGGCTAATCGATAAGCCACGAAGCTTCAAAGAAAATTATAAGTTGAGCATCATGGATAGGGGTGGCACGGGAATGGTGATAGTCGGTTGGGAAGGTAGCAGGGGGTAACTCGTAAAGCCATGAAAGCGCCTCCAACAAGGCGGCATTGCAGCCAGCTTTTAAAGTTAATAAATTCGTCGGCTTACTTCACTCTTCGAACGGTTTCCTCTTCCGCTAGCCGTGTCTCTTTTCCTCTCTCTCTGATCCTTTTTTAAACGGCGACAAAGGGCCAACCAGGGACACATAAACTTGGTTTGAATAGGGAAACAAAGTAAACAGATATTAATAATAAATCCTGTTCGTATTTAATAATTTTCTGAAATATTCAACCCTGTAAATTTCTCCCAAAGGCGAGCAAAATTCTCTGCAAAATGCAAAGGTAAAATAAAATATGTAACAAAATCTTGCCACCATTTCTAAGTACTTTGTACTTGGTGCACAAAGCAGAGACTTAAACAGCAGCGATTTTTCTTTTTCCTTGATTATTCCCATGTCCATTTGTCACGTAGACAATTTGTGAATAATTTGCAGACCGACTTTGATCCTCTTCGTCATTTTCATAGATCCACCGTACAAATTTTCCGCCAACAAAGCGTGTCCATATTCCACCCGGAAGGACCATCAGGTGACCGTCCTTTGTTATACGATTATTGCCTTAATACCCAGGCGGACTACCCTTGGTAATCGTCGCTGAGGCCGATTCAGCTCTGCTCCCGTGTTCTGTTTGTAAACCATGCGCATAGAATACATTACCTTATATTTATTGCTGGCATATTGCCGTTGAACATAATGTACGACTTCTGAAAATGAGAAAAATCTTGCTCCATTTTCACGCGAGTTACCTTTTGAACAATGACTACAGAAAGGGTTAAACGGTGTAAAATTTAGAAAATGGAATAAGAGGCTCTCTCCATGGTCCGCCTAATTTCCAAATTTTTGACTATATCTTCACGTAGCTTCTTTAAAAAATTACCTAATTTTCTTATTAATTTTTCCAAAGATTTGAAGTCACAGTTTCCTAAAAATGATACATGATTTAATCGATGAAAATGAATGATGTTCGGTAATTTCAAAAAGTAGGCACCCCCGAACCGGGGTATAAATTTTATTTTGTGGCTTTTATTTTAGGGATAGAGCTATTCGGCAAGAATTACGGCAGATATTTTTCAATAATTCCGAAAGATCCGAAGGGCCCCCCACGGCATGAAACGGTAGTCGAGAGGCAATACGAACGTCAAAGTTTAATCGTACAGGGGCACCGTGTCGTATAATATGTATAGGTATTGGACAGTGACGTAAAGAAATATATTCCCGGTTATATTTCAATCGACCGGAATACTCGCTTTATGTACCTGAGTCCTATCTGTCGAGGGACCATGGATAGAGAACTGATAGGGGAACGAAGTGCTGGTGACGATATTTTATGGCTCTCGAACTTTTATTACGCGACAGTTTTAGGACATCTCTTAAGGGAGTCCGATGTGTACTTACGAGATATACACTGATGGACCAAATGACAGGGGACTAGAGGAATCCTCTGAAGAAACGTGCCACTGCACCTAGTTTACACGTGTAATTTCTTGGAAATTTTATTCCAACGTTAGTTCCTTAATTAAAATCAAAATTTTCAACGTAACACGAGAATTTTGTTTTTAATTCAAAAGTAGCCAAGTTTGGTCGTTGGAATGTTAGGAAGAAACGATAGTAAAACACGGAAACAGATGTTTAATTTAACAATAAAGTTCTCCAAAGACTTCAGAAGTGATCTGACAGAAATAGGCTGGCTCTAAGAGCAGGAGTAAGCGAAACTGTTCCGCTGATGCATTAACCGCAGCCGGCGTAACGAGTATTATCCAGGACGGGCGGGTCGTTCGCGAACTTTGAATCAGATTTTAATTAAACGAAATTGCGGAATGATATTTCACGGTCAGTTAGGTGGGCTGGGGGATGTCTAAGGTTCCCGGCTGGCAATGAAACGCCATGGGTAAGAGATACTCCTCGCACGGCCTACGGCGCAGCCAGGTGTCTGGGGCGAAATTAAGTTTGATTCCGTTTCTTTGCTAGCAGCTGTACCAGCGTAGAATCGCTCGACCACCGTAATTTTCAAGCAAACTCGTCTGCCCTGGAAACTTTTCAACCGATCTCCCGAACGGCGAGATTACGTGATATTTCAATGGCCGAGGTAATTGAATTCTCCAGTCGATACCTCATCTCCTTCGCGTTAAGTAAATTCGACGAAGATACGGAAAATCGTATCTTGAATAATTATTTTTATTATTCTGAATATACACCGTCTGTACGACTTCCGATACGGCTGCCTTTCTTCGATTATTTTTATTAATTAGCTATTCGGTAGCAAATGTGATACTCAGAGAAATAGATATGGCGATAACATTTGATAAGAGTTTCAGTTATCTGATAAAAGATATCATTTTTATGTTTCAAATCGAACTCTACAAAAATATAATTAATACATGGATATCTAATGGATGAATTATGGGTGTATTGAGTGTACAAATTAATTGTGTGCCTTTTTTTTAATTGAAGTTTTTTTAACTTAAAGTTAAATATATAATTTTTAAAGAAACAGTATAAAATTTGGAAAATTAAAATCATATGAAGTACAGATTGCAATTAAAATTGAGGCTCTCTCCAGGGTCCGCCATCCGAGGGTTGAAATGCTACAGGTATCAAATTAATTTGAACACCTAATAATAAATAAGAAATAAGAAATTTAAAGGAAAAATTCGTTTCTCTTTGATCGTGTAAAGAGATTGAAGAAAATTTGTGACAGAGGGGTGAGCAATATTTCTCGATGAGATAGGTAAGTTTTAATAAAATAAGATCAATAGTGTTTTACGAGCAATCCCGTTACACCTAGGTGAACGAAGGTAGGAGGGAAGCGTAGAACCGGCAAACAGGTGTTTCAGTGGCATTATTAAGTTTGATTCACCCTGTTTCCCTTGCAGCTGCGGCGTTCAGCCGTGCACCGGCTATAATTTCCATTGTAACTTCTCGTTTCCACTTCCCTCGAAAACTTTGAATCGGATCTGAGAAACGATATTACGCTATATTACACGAACAATTGAACCGATATCGTTATCTATTATGTGTGCGCTACTTTCGCGCGTTACACTTTTTCCCCTTCCCTCTTATCATTTCATGATTGAACGTACAGTAATATTGTTGCTTCTATTTACTTTCCTTTCAAAACCTGCGAAACATTGAATCATTTTTCTTCTTCTCACAGAAGAATTTATCTTCTTACAATTAACATTGTAGAATCTCCTGTGTTGATTAACAAATTTCAAAGAATTTATATTTTATTTCAATTTTAAGATTGAAATTCCAATAGTTTCTCTACTTTCTTTAATGGCTTTTAACATCACCGCCTTCTGGCCATCCCTTTGCCCAAGGGCAACCGGGAGGTGCCCGATGCCAAAGGGTACGAGTTATCCAGACTTGATCTACCGGAACGTTTGTTCACGCTGTCACGCTAATGGTTTCGTGATCACACGAGTGAGAGAGTAATGTCGTAGTCTGTCCAAAGGAGAGAGAGAAAGAAAAGGAGAAAAGACGAAGAAAGAAGGAGGAATACGGTTTTACGAGGCTGAAAATGTTTTATTCATACCGCGTGCAGAGTCCCACCCGTTTCACTAAACGCGCACACCGTCAACGTCGTATCAAACTTCAACTATAAGCCCGGCTGAACTGGAGTTTTCCGAAATGCGTCGAGCATCTCTAAAACTAAGGGGTTTCAGGACCCTTAACGGACGCCCTTTGACCCCTTGGCGCGTATCTCTCTCACGTTTTGCCTGCTTCCAGTGTCTCAACGAAGTTGCACTCGTTCGTGTTCGTCGAATACCTTTTTTCCCTTTATTTCCATTTATCCGTGTTAGAGGAAATTTCTTCGCGGGGGGTCGTTTCGTCTCTTAATGAAATTTCGATATTCCGATCTGGCTCTCTAATTTTTCTACCTTGTTTCGTTAATTGTAATTCATTTTCAATAATATCGTATAGTTTTCATAATTTTGTCAGTGAAAATATCAAGTGCGTTTGAAATTTACTTAGAAGCAAAATATTATAATTAGCAAAATGAACCTACCTTGCTTAATTGGCAAGGCAATGATTAATAGCAACCGGACATTATCAAATGCGTTGAGGTTTAACGTAATGTTTATCGGACGATTTGAATAATTAGTATAATGAGGTAAACACCGATATCAAACTGATAACACGTTCCATGTCTTGGTGGAGGATCGAGGAGCTAGGAAAACCAGAGGATGATGACGGTAAGGAAATTGGAGAAGGGTACAGAAAGGTGCTCCAATTTCAAACTCCGATATCAAGGAAAGCTTGCATAGAAAGGACCCGGCTAACTGGCCGTTAGCGAACCTTTCTCATATTACTAATTAATTATTTGCGAATTTATGCCACACCGTAACGAGATTTCTATTATTTCATCTAAACTCATCGCTCTTGTTTCGGATCCGATCTTATCACTGTTCAATGATAATATCACGATACTCGATTAAATATAGTACTAACAAAATAATTTCTTTTCTGTTTCAGGTAAGCTGATATTTTCGATACACTTGGAGGTATAACATAAAAAAATTCAGCAGAAAATAGGTGAGATTTTAGTCATTTGTAGTCAAAGTAAAAAGTGAGGATAGATATCGTTCGAATTCTGAATTTTCGCGAATACTCGCTTTTAACTTTGAATGTACTTTCAGTATGGCCTTGTTATTCGATTTCAGTGATACTATTAGTATCAGTGTATCCCTAGTGAATGAAGGAACGTTTACCAAGGTGGTCGTGGCAAAGAACAGGATAGAGCAAAGTCATTCCCCTTTCCTGTCAGAACATTCGGATTGTGTTCGTTAATTACCGGGAAGTAACGTAGCGTGAGTAATAATAGTTTTGCGACTACGTGGACGAGGGAACGGTGGGTGGTGAGGGGGCAAACAATAGCGGAGTTAATTAGCTGGTCTGTCATTTTAGAGCTGGAATAGGTAAAAACTCGTTGGCTATAAATCATTTCGTACGATGCGGTGAAAAAGTTACCAATTCACGCGTTTCTCGGGCTAACAAGCCGACGGCGATCTCATTTAATTCCTCCCTCCTTGTTTTCTCAATATTTCTTTCGTTCAACCATTATGAAGATAGCTAATTGTTTAATGAATTTGAGGAAAAAATTGTACTACTCTTATTTAGATCGTTCGGGTAATTGGAGTGAATTATTCTCAGTCTTATATTGTTATAAAATAACTTTATTAACTTCAAAAAATAATACATATAGACAGCTTATTTTAACAATACTCCTCATTACAAAAAAATTACAGTAAATTATATTATAGAATTATTCCTGAGGCGCGTCGACTGCCGCAGTGGAAGAAGTCAATATTTATTCCGACAGATCTTAATAAGAATTATTGGAAAACAATCATTCTAAAAACATGAACGTGTCAATAATCAAATTCTAATGTTCGCAAGTTAATTTAATTTATAAAACAATTCAGTCTAAATTTTGCAGTAGAATTACCCCTTGGCGCGTTGTCTGCCGCAGTAGAAGTAGTCAATATTTGGTGCGGCAGACGTTAATAAGAATTCTTAAGAAAATACAATTACTTAGCTTTGCAATTTAATTGCAACTATTAACAGTAGATAATAGAATTTTTTTCTAGAAAAATATAAACGCGTGAAAAGTGAAATTTTAATTTTTCTGAACATTAAATGGTGGTTGTTTACGAAAGGTTGTCGTGGTACGCGGCAAATGCGTGACTGTAGCCTATTTAATCGTATCTGTGACTGGTCTTACCGTAAATTAGATAATATTGCCCGTAAACTTCTACCTATCTACCAATTTACGTTTGGGACATCGCGGCGGTATCGTGACGATAAAACGTAAAATTGAATAAAGGGATTTCGAGTTATGGATATTTATAGTCATCTTTTATTTATATCTCTGTCGCAACATTTCTTATTCTAAAAGATCACCAGTAGAAACAACTTTTAAGCAATCATAAATATTTGTAGAAAATTTTCTTTTTAGATCAAAAGTAATTCTTTTTTTCTGACTTTTATTTCCTGAAAGATACGGGTTTCAATTTCAATTACTTTTGAAGTAATGACCACATTTGAAACGAGCAAGAGGGAAAAGATTTTCAGAGTGTATCCGTCGGTGTTGGATCGCGTTTAATGGAATTATCTGTATCGTATCCTGAGTCAGCAGGTTTACGAGCGACTTTCTCGGACACGTTTCTCAATGCGGTATATACGGATTAAGGGCTCCTCTCCATCGAGAAAACTCCCTTCTAGGGCGTAAGTAGCTCTCCCAAGTAAATTGCTTATTGAAGTTATCGTTAGAATTTACTCGGTGGTCAGACGAAAATTACGCACTCCAATCATCTCTATTATACATTTAGTAATTAAAAAAATATGATATGCATCTCTAAAGCTTAAATTAGAAAATTAAAAATCCCGTCTCTCTCCATGGTCCGCTCTTTCGATCGTTCAATTTACCATTCGTATTCGCGTTAACACGCGCGCAGCTGTAAAATTGTTGCGGTTTTTCACAATTTCCTTCGCTTCAGCGGAAACCACTCGTCGATGGACGGGCATAATTGGTCATGGTTCGCAGTGGTCGCGTCACTTCCGTAACTGGCCAGAGGTTGCGCGAATTTCGGTGATATAGAGCAGTTAATCATAGCAATTATCGTTACTTTTAGCATTAATCGGATACGGGCAATCTTGGACGAGGCTAGAAACAGTATGCCGGTGCTAATGGGGTTTCTATTACGCGCGTCAGGATAATCCAAATTCTCTGGATAATACTCGGACCACAATTTCATTTTCCATTAACGCAACCTCGTTCAAGATCGATTGCTTCACGATCATTCGATATCTACTATTATTGCTTTGCCGTCGATTGAGCAATATTCGCTTAGCGATTAAACGCTTAACTAGAATCAATTAGACCCGAAGGTAAACCGCCTATTTACACTTCTTTATTTCATCGTCCCCGATCAGGATATCGCGTATCCTGCCGTCAATATCATTCCAATATCAGAAGAAATTATATAACATTTGCCATCTTGAAGTTCTAATTATTAAAGATAGGAAGAATTAATTTTTCAATATTTCCTATTAATTTTCTGCCTTAAATTACCAGTAAAATGGTAATGTTATTCAATCTTCACTAGTAAACGTTTATTTATTAGCCCTGTTAGATAGCACAGATGTACGTCGGAACATTTATTAATATTCAGAATTCCTGTATACATAATATCAGAAACTTGTTGCAAATAGTTCGGGGAGGTAATAAATCATGGGTGTAATTATTGGTAATTTCGCCGGTATCCATGGTACGTTACTTTCTGGCCGAACTTTTCGTATAACCGACGGCAACTTGTTACAAGCAGAAGAAACAGCTTTTGTTCTTCCGTCAAGGGAGGAAGTGCGGCAGATGCAACGAACGAGAGGGAGGGGGGAAAAAACTGTAATAAGCCACATAACGGATTAGTCCATTGTCTTTGATACTTTTCGCTCCTTTTGTTTCGAAATAGAGCTGACAGTTAACTATTCCCAGCTTTGAATTTCATTATGTCTATGGTAATGGACGAAAGTAGCTGTTAAAATTGCTAAATGCAACTTGTCTCGTCTCAGAGAAAAAATTCTATTTAAGTCAACGATCCTGGATGTTAAATAGATCGATTCCCTTCTCGATTCTTTTTTTATCCATCGAAGGATAAAGCCGTTCGCCAGACGGCGTACCACGCGATGCCTATTGCGCATACCATCGTCGAGTCTCAAGAAATTTTCAATCAAACGTTTGGAATGCCCTGGGCCCTCAACATCGAATGCCAGGAGAGGAAATAATGGCTGGTCCCATCGAGAAACCCCCCTTTTCCTTCGCCAACCATCCTTGGTACGTCGCATCCCGAACACGACTGGCTGACTGGCGATGACGTTGGTAATGGCGGTGCTCTCGGTGGGCGAAGAAAGCACCCTCTTATTCGTGACGTACCAATAATGGATGTGGGATTAAAGGGGCGCAAGGTTTACGGATTCGACTCTCGTGGTACGAAGTGCAGACACGTTTGATTTACGAGCTTGCTCGTGTTTCTGGATTCTTCTTCGCGTCAGACATTCGCCACGGGATATAAAGCGGCTGGGGAAGGGATCCATTTTTGTTTATTCTAGAATTCCAGCGACGCACGGTTCGACTTGTAAGAAGGTGCCTTCGTGTTTTTCTTCTCTACCTCGCCCTTATTTCCTCGCGAAACGTTTCCTCCCTTTATTGATAAAGCACCGAAAGTTTCGTTCCGCTTGAAATTCTTTTTCTTTTTTCTTTTTTTTTTTAAATGCATTCGATGTGGGTTACCGTACATGCGCAGCTGGGACAGAAAATAAAGTAGAAACAGGGATGGGTGTATTGTAACTCCTGCGGAAGCCTTTGATTTACAAGTACCTCTTTGAGGTCCGTGCTTCAGTATCTTTCAGTTTATAGGTTGCATTAGTAATCTCTTTCGCTATTTTTCTTTAAATTCTCTTGAATATTGTATCAAATATGAACACGCTATATATATGCGTACTTGAGGGATCGATGTAACAAATGGATTTTCTAGCGAAACAGGCGATTTTAATCGTAAAAGTAACAGCTAGATCATAATAATAAATAAGAAGCAGATAACAGGTGAAGTGGTTGGGCTCTAGTACATTGAAGATAATGAAAATGATGAACGAGAAGGCGGTAAGACAATGATTAACGTAGGCTGATAAAAGCGTTAGATAAATATAACGTACGATTGGTATAAACAGGAGTGAGACAAACATAGCTGAGGCGTTTAAAGTGGAAATGTGATTAGTCAGTAGTTTGACCTGATTCTGAAATGGGCAAGGAAAATGAAGATAGGAAAATAACAACCCCTGGCGTTAATATGACAGAAAGATAAAGGAAAATGAATCGGCATTTAAATAAACGAATGATTACAAGGAAAAGAATAATAATAAAAGTTACAAATGAAACCATCAAGTGGAAGTAGAACAGGAATCGTGATAAAAATTCATTCCAGCATGGTGTAATAAAAATTTACAGAATAATTCAATATTCGTCGACGCGCACCGCTGCGTCTACACATTTGGTAGAGAAATGCATGGCGAAAGGGAGACGCAAGAAATGTTGAACAAAGAAGACGAGCCAATGTAAGCGGTCGGGGGAGTTGGTAGAAACCGATGGGATATGGTGAAAGCAAAGCAGTAACCCGGTTGGACCAAGTCCAGGCATTCTGCAATCCTGACGTTTTCGACCAGCTGATCGGCCAGCACGAACGAACAGATGAAAGAACGAACGAGCGAGGCTATAGAGCGCGACAGGGGAATGGGGCGGCAGCCCGAGTGGCGCCGTGACGCTTTCCAGCTGCTCGTCGCGTCGCGTCGCTTCGCACCCACGCGAGGGAGGGAAGCACTCAACACGGTCGCTCCTAAAATCGAATTATTAGTTAGCAGGCCAGGGGTGCGGGTACAATTTGCGAAAACAACCCGTTAAATCACCGTCCACTTTGGCTCTGGGTTTCTTCGTCCAGAAAGACCTTACTCAAAATTGCTAACATTTACATGGAAATTTTATGCTTCCCTTTATCTTATCTCACCGCAACATAAAAATCAAATTCTCCTCCTTTCCTCTTTAATTTACGTTCGCGTAACAGCCTTCGTCTTGTTACCATTTGTACACTTTGCAACTTTTTCCACCGTGTAAACACTTAATATTCGAGTGATACTTTCGACGGTAGGAATGTTTTTGAAGATGTTAAACGATTCGTAATAGAAGACGGTATTCGGTGGAGGAGCATCGGGTACTAAGAATTCCGTCTATGAACTTTTCGTCGAGTAAACGCAATTAGGCGATAGAGCAGCGCCGCAATTTGGCCGGGAGCAGCAAAACGGAGAAACTCTCCTTATGCACGAGTGGAATAATCTCGAGAGGAAAATCGAGAGCTCGAGCACGGAATCGATTAAGTCGAGACAGTTCGTTATTTGCGGAAAGAACTACTTAAGTTTGCATTTCGAGCGAATGAAATATAGAAAGCAACAAGCAACGGGGGATGAGAGTCGGTGAGCGATCGATCGATTCCCAACGGTGCTCGACGATTCGAACTGCATTTCTCGATCGACAATTTTATTTTATTTAAAGGCTGATCCTCCTAAGTTTCTCTACACCATTCGCGAGACTCAGACACGTGAGTTTCGAACGAGACTAAATGCTACCCGAGACATTAAGGGTAATTGGTATGATATTCAGCGAAGGATCAGTTACAGCTCGTTCGATGCTGCTCCTAAAAGGCTTCCTTAACTGACAATTAGATCAGATCCACGAAAATCGAGAAGCGTAAAGCCGTATTAACTTCCTGACTAACAATCGTTGAAAAACAATTTCGTCGGCTGACTGAAAGCATAGAAGGACACTCTATTTCTATTCTCGTTTCTAGCGAAGGGGTTAAAAATGAAACTGAACGTACTCGAAGCTATCCAGCAGTGGTACGAAAGAAACGATTACGAGGAAAGTAAGCAAGAGGGTTGAGGGTGGTATAGCGAGGGTAGAAAGGGTGAAAAATAGAAGATAGAAAGGATGGTGGGCGCGCGCGAGGGGGTTGAAAGAAAGCTGGTAGCTCTGGATAGGACCTTTCGTCCAGGCATATCGGTGGAAGGAAGTAGCTAGTGGCCGAAAGGCGGCGTGCTTGTGCGGCACGGTGTGTGTTCGATGTTATCTGTGGTTGCCATGGGGATGCTATTGATTGGCCGACGCGCCGACAGACGTCACGGGAGTCGCGGCGCCACTCTGGCTATTGCCTGCCGCCCGCACCCCGCCTCGCTGAACAGACCGTTCACCGCCACCTCGTTCACCCCCCTACGATTCACCAACGTGTATCCCCAACTGTTCCGTCCAACGTGTATCCCTTGCGCATTTACTAGTCCACTTACACGCCCGGTGCTCCTTGTTCCCGTGCGTTCGAGCGGGCACAAACGCATCCGTACACACGGAAACGCACTATACGCCCCGATACCGGCGTTGTCCACGTTCCGTCTTAGGGAGACCGTGTATGGGTGCGTGCGTGTTCGCGCGCGCTTAATACCGCGAGCCCAAGGGTCCACGAGTGCACAATCGGTGCAGAGGTTGAAACAGGGTAGGGACACATTCCGTGGATACCCCCTGATCCGGATTCACCGCGGCTTCTGCCTGCATTTCTAGACCTGGCTGGCTGCACTCGGTAACCTGAACACCCTTCGTCGATCGCATCCCTCCACCTGGCTCTCGACCGGGGGAACATTCTTACGGCAAACAGCGAGCGATTGGATGGTGGACATAATCGCCAGGCATTGTTTGCATGCTGGTAAAGATTTCTCTTATGGGCGAATCAGAGGGAGATGGGTGCACGCGGACTCGGTACGATTGCACCATCCTGGCAAATAATTTGCAGGTTACCAGTTACTTCTTACGGTGTCGAGGTTTGACCTCGACCGGGTTCCATTCTGTCGTAACCGTATATACACATAACCGAGCTACGGAAGCGAACGATAGAGAACGCTCGCCACGGAGGAGTGGGTCGCGGAAAGGAAACCGCGCCAGCACGACGACTTCCACGGCCGGATCAGCCATCCTGGCGCCTAACGAGTCGTATAAAACACGGCAGCTTGTCCCTCTATGCTGATGCTCGCACGCGACTTCCTTGGAAACCTTCTTTGTGTCGGTGAATAACGAGAATAAAGCACGGTCGCTGGTAACCGCCCCTCTGCAAATTAATTTCACGCGCTGCTACCTGGCTCGATTAGAGGCCAATTGATCGCGTACGTGAAATTAGAATTTCTCGATTCCCGGGCAGATAGGTATCGTTTGTTTTCCTTTTTTAAATTGGAGAATTTGTTTTCAAACAAATCTGCGGTATCGGTGTTTGATTAGCATTCATTGTATTCGAAGCTCGTTCATTTCTGAACCGATGTTCCCATCCAACTTTTCGCCCTATATACGCTTTAACAATCTACTTTTTTTCTCTCTCTCTTTCCCTCACCCCTTTTTCTTTCGTCCATGTCTATTTTCTGTTCTCTTCCAGAAAGCTCTGTGTCTTCGTACGTACGCCCAGCGTGCACAGCTCTCTCGTTTCCGTTTCGTCAATAGCGACTTCCCGTTGCCATTCACCGTCGTCGTTATTACGAATTCGAAGCAAGCTTCAGCCGGTCGTTTCGAAATAATTTTCGCTGCAGCCGGCGTGCTTCCGTCGGAATTGGATATTGTGAGGTCCTTGCAGCACGGCAAGGAGCGAGGGAGAGAGAGAGGAAGAGGGAAAAAAAAAGACCCTCGTTTGTTCCTGTTTCGTCGAGCAGTACCGACGAATTTCTGGGTTAGATTCCCGGTTTCATTCTCAACCCTTGCTGCAAAATGGTAAATTCGGTTTCGCGGAGGATACTCCATCCTGTAATGAATAAACTGTACATGGAAGAAATTAAAAGGACGAACTGTTCCCGTTGGGAATGGAGTGTTTGAGAGGTCGGGGCAATTTTTATTTTTCACGGTAAATAGATGTACCACGAACAAGTGCACTCGTAAAGGAACCTTGCCGTTTTCCGTCGACGTTTTTTAAATTGAGAGTTATTTATCGAAACGACGTATTTATTTATCCTTCGCGAATGAAACGTAATTTTTTTCGGGGGATCCGACAGAAAGGACGAAGATAACGTCCACGGTTTCCTAGTCCCACATTCCGTCACTTCCATCCGGCTTACGTTAAGCCACTTTTTATGCTAGCTTATTCGAGGCTTATCAGGACAAGATGAATGCAACATGATATCAAAAGAAGGAATTCCATAACGACAGGTACATACAGACCACTTCAAAGGACGTCTTTCTTCGCTCTTTCAACGTTTGCTAGCTCTCTTCTCCGCGAATTTTATTGAAACCTCTTTCGGCAAAGAGAGAAATACACGGAGTACGTTGTATGCTCAAGAGCGAATTGTTTGAATACGATATAAGAATCTTTGATATTGTCTAAAATAGATCGGTTCGGTTCGCTATGCACTTTCAAAGATGCATCGGGGTGGTATTTGTTCTACCTTCGAGTAGCAAGTTTACGATTCCTCTTTTCGTTCTTCCTTTAACCATCGACAATTTTATTTAATGCAACTATTACAGTTGCACCAGAGGGAAAATACGAAATTAAATTAAAATTGGGTCTCTCCCCGTGGTCCGCCATCCGAAGGTTAATGTATGTATTATATATTTACCTGCATTATTATGCAAAGTCGATGAAAAAATATTATCGACGCGAATAAATGAATAAATTTAAATTGATTTACATAAAATTATTATGCATTTTCATGGTGCATAGGGTGCTTAATGAATAATTGCAATTAACAGTAGTGTTACGATATAAGTTGATTAATATACAAAGCTATTATCGGATATTTGATTTAGAAAATTGCGCTGATTAAATCTTCTGTATTAATATTTCAATGAAGAAAAAGGTAAAATTGATACATTTTTCTTGACTCCTCCTGTAAACACAGGAGAAAAGGTCAACACGGTTCGGTCGTTCGGGGCGGCGGAAAATGAGAAATTCATTTTGAAGGCGGTATAAACAATTCCCGGCGCAGCCATTCGGCCAAGAAGGTCCTTTAATTTATTAAAAGGTCGCAGACGCGAAATTCGAACGCGAACTCCCGTTTCGTTGCAGCCTACGTGTGTACGTATTCACAGCGATCTCATCTCTCCGGCTCTTTTCTTCGACCGTGTTTCGAACTTCTTCGCCGCTGTATCTCCGGTTCTAAAATTTTCACAAGACCGAACGGCAACGAAAAGCGTACCCCAGTGGTTCGGCCGAGCTGCTGTCTACCATTTGCACACGTTTCGTGTGTAAACGTGTACTCGGTGCGTAAAACGATCCGAGCGAAGGAAGAGGGCGGTCGGTGGAAAGGATAGAACGCTGGAACGGGGGATACGTGGAATAAGAATCCAAAAAGACCCAGACGAAGACTCTCCACGTCAACGAAACGACTCCCGTGGGCTTTCTCCAATCAGCCAGCCAGCCTCGGCTTGCCTACACCCGGCTAAAATGCACTTCGAGACCCGTATTTTTCATCTAGCCAACACCTGCAAACTCGCTAATGTAACCTACCAATGTTCACCGGTAACTTAACCAACCAATGACGGCCAACTTTCATAGAACCGTGTGAATTCCATTAGTAATCTTTATGCGATCTTTTAACGAGCTGGGAAAAAGAGGGAAGGATTCCGGATAGACCTTCCGTTTGGCACGTTCGCGTTTTTACACGATTATTCGATGGTCATTCGTTAACCCTCCAACGCGTTAAAACTATGGAAAGTTCCATTAGATAGTATTTTTCTGATAAGATTATTTCTAACTCCTTTGAATGGCGGATCATGGAGAGAGCCACCTTTTACACCCTTTAACCCTTTCGCAACTAACGCTCATTGTAGTAATCGTTCGAAAATGATATAGATAATAATTAAGAAACTTATTTAACTTGTTTTAATAATCCGATTTTTGCAAAATTATCCTTCACAAAGAGCCGCGGTATTTGGAGACAGGCGTGTCCTCGATTAGTTGATTAATTTGGCTGGCATTATTCTTCTAATTAGATAAAATTGGAGAATTTCCGTAGCTAAGTGACTGCTCTAATTTTACGGTACCTGTTGGGAAAGTCATAGTGAAATTCCGTATATCTGCAGTGGCGAGTCATAAAGCAGTTGTTCCTTGCTCGAGAAACAACAAAGCATATTTCGATTAGACATCCTTTTTCTGTATTAAGATTTATTATAGGTAAACGTTGCTTTATTAAATATTGCATTTTTTTTTCGATACTCGGGTGTCTTGTTATCCTTGAAGTGATTTGTAGAAAGGGGGCCACTGTGACCCATGCGTCACAGTCTCGGTTGAATATAAGACAGATCTATGGCTGACTTCCGCACTGCAGAGGTTAATATTCATGTTAGATAGCTAATGGATAAATCAGTTCTGAAATGCAATATTCAAATCGACCAACTTGGAATCTAGAAAATCCATCTTACCTATCATAAACTATAAATTGTCTCTAAATTAAAATATTGATCCAATTAGGACAATCCTCCATGTTTCTAATAATTTTAAACAGTACACACGAATGAACAAATAATTAATATTCCTATTTGATTTTGTTTGTTACAGGTAAGTGTCCAGATAGATCCTAATAATTAGCAGTTTCCCAGGTGGTTAATTAAAAAGAAGACAACGAAAGGTAACCCATAAGAGATTCAACGCTAAAACAACCATAACGAATGAGCTATCGATCGCTTTAGTAATTGTGGGTATTGCAGTTAAACATGAATATCCAACCGATCCGTAATGTACCTTGTATAATATCTCCGTAGGTAATTAGTAATTACACACTAGGTTATTTGCCAGGTAAACACATATTTGATTAAACAGCATTCGCGGCGTATTGTAACGGTTATTGTGAATTCACGGTGCTTAAATTACTATTCGAATTATACCCGTGTATGTCCCTTCGACATAACATTTGTATGTTTCACGGATGTACGGGTGGCAATGAAACGAATCGATGATCAATAATTTTCCATAAACAATATTTTTGATACTTTTAAGTACAACGTTGACTAATTGAAAATTTTCAATTACGAACGGAATGTTACTTGTTCTTTTCATCTGGAATCTCTTAAGGGCAAAATTATGTATTCGCCAGATGTGAGATGTTGAGATTTAAACAAACGATAATCCAGTGGGGTTATTTCTGACAAATCAGTCGCGTCAGAGAGAACTTCCTAGCTCGAGGGGGAATGATATCCTTTGTCGCTTTTGCTGCACCCTGTCACGAAGCATAATGAGCTTACAATTGCGTTGACCAGTAATAGCCTCTCCATTCTACTCCAATTTATTTTACTACAATATATTATTGAATATTACTAGAAAATGATAATCCTGTTTATGTATTTTTCTATCACTCTATTCTTTCAAGATTCTCATTTATAGCATTGCTATTTTCGGTACACTTTGAGCTTCCTCCTCATGCCACTTATATTTTTGCTATTAAACAGTTGACAATCGCCCACGCGATTCTTGTCACTGACTATCAGATTCTTTGTCAACAATATCCAGATGGATCCCAAGGTTCAGACCAATAATAAATCATGTAATCTTGTTATCGGTGCTGATAAATAGAGTTTTAGTCTGGTAGAAGGAAGAAGGAAGGAAGAAGACTGGTCAAAGGCAGGTAACTTGGTTCTACCGGATCGATAGTTTAACCGAAGTCGAGACAAAGGCTGTTGGGAGATGGTCGTGTAGATTGTCTCTGTCGAAACTCCACGATCTAAGACGTTTCAGAACGATTCGAGGCGTGGACAATTGGGCGATCCGGATCGATCGAGGGTGCGGAACGCGATGGATCGCTGGGACGTTGGCAAACTCCTTGTTGACGCTTGGTGTGTTCTCAGTCGTCGTTATTGGCGGTACACGCGAATGGAACCACCCGTTCGTATCCTGCTTCTCGCATTACTTACGGATCCGCAAACACGAGAAGGTTGACAAACTCTGTACACGATGACGGGAGTATTGCCGCGCAATTGACCCCGTATCCCATCCCTATTACATCCTATATATTAGATTCAATTCCACCGGAAAGCATATTCGTCCACGGTAATTAAGAAACTATCGGTTTTCATTAGCACTGTTGTCATTAATAATCTGGAATCTGAGAAATCTGCGATGGATTATAACGATAATACCTTAGAATCTGTAAAAATTGAATAAATATATAGAATTGTGCGCCGTCCGGCGGACCATGGAGAGACTCCCAATTTTAATTTGATAGTCTACTGATTTATTAATTAATCTGTAATACAGTAGATTAAATAGAAATATGAATTTTTTAAATCCTCCATCCAGACACCCTAAAAGTGATGTCTGAACGTAAATTCTATAGAATCTGTGAAACACCGGTAGGACTTTGTAGGTGTAACAAGTTCGCAGTGCTTCACGGATCAGCTGGTGTTTCGTGGCTGAATTCGAATCCGAAACACCAGGGGAAAACCGTATAACTTTCTAATAAAGTATTTAGCCAAGGGATGGAAGCGTGATCTGTCTAGTAGGAAGGGCAACCGGCGGAAGCCGATGGAGGTGAGGGTGGTACGGCGGGAGTTTTAGTTTCCGGGTGATCTGTGGCTCCCTCGTTGTGAGAATCGATGCCGCCAGCCGCCCAATAACCATACATCGTACGACTATCACACCCCTGGGGTATATACTAGCCAGCACACCGTATACCCTACCCTCTTTCTATCTTTCTTCCTCGAATAGTTACTATCCTCCCAATACCGCGCTTTCTACGACTCTCTGCACCCCTCATTTACACGCCTTATTACAAATCTTATTCTTTTCTTCTGATATTCTCTCCATTCACGGCAATTTGAAAACTTTTAATCTTGCAATATTTAATATTAGAAAAAAAGAATTCTTAAATAAGTTCATTTTTCATTTTCAAAAATCAAATTAGAATTTAATTAAGCATCGAATTCTTAATTAAGCCATATTATGACTGGAATTTAATACGAAATTTCTCATTTATTTCAATTTCTTTTTAGAATCTCAGAATTGCAATTTTAAAACGAACCCCAGTGTCTACGTTCGGTTTAGGGGATGCCTTATTCCGACATTTTTTTCTTCTCTCTTTTTTGGAACCATCGCTCGACAAAGAATCTGCATTCTGGCTGGTGGCCTGTCGTAAATATTCATAGACAAACAGAACCGGTATATGACAAACGATCTCAACCTTCACCCGGATTTCATTCCTGGTGCTCTGGATAATTGGAAGTCACTCGGAGCAAATTGAATGCAGCGAAGATGAGTGGCTTTCGCGATTGGCGTTGACTATCGAATCAGAGAAAAAGGGGAAAGATGGGTTCACGGTTTTGTTCGTTCAAAACGTTCGCGAGATGTTGCGAATGACAAATACTGGTATCTTCTAAAAGTATATAAAAATTCTATTCATTAATCTTCATAAGAATCAAGTATTTTAAAATATTCTTCTGGTATCCTGTTATTTCGTCCAACCCTTGTAAATTGAAAAATAAGTACGTTTAATAATTTTGTACGAGTAACAAGTGTTTCCATTACTTCGTCCAAGCCCTGTATACGTCGTAACGAGAAGATGGATGGCTATCCTGAAGAGAATTCATCCAGACAGTACGCTGGTATTTATGAAAATTAAGCAAGGTACTTTGAGCCCTCTTTTCGTCCAACGTTCTCCAACCAGCAACTCTCTCTCTCTCTCCTTCATTCACTTCCGGCTTCATGCTCGACGTATCCTGTTCTTCCAACCAGGTTTTCTCTCTTTTTCACCGTAGGTTTTGTCTTCCAACTTTGCCTAGCCACGAGAGTTCTCCCTCTTGTTTCGTAAGGGAAAATCCGAGCTCAGCTGCCGCCACTGTTTGCCCACGTAATTACGTGGAATTCACGTTAGGGGGTGGTACGCGTGCCGGTGGTTGCATTACTTTTATTCTTATACCATAATTCAGGTCGAGAAGAGGTCTTTTTCCCTCGGTGCAATTTCTTCGCTACACTCGTTCTCCTTTCGCTTCGCTTTTCTCTACCTTTTACCGGCAACTAAACTGTTTTTCCCTTCTGCTGCTTCGAGAAATTCAATATTACGGCAGTTCCATCGGAAATTCATTGACTCTACGATTACACGGGTTTATCTTTCACAATAGCTGATATATATTAAATTATACTTGTGAATTTTTCATTTGATCATTGAATTCTTTTTTCATCTTTTCAATTTGTTACCTCGTTTCTTGTAATCGATCCTGTTTACACGATGCTCGCGATGAAACTTGATAAATTCTTCATTGGCAAGACGGAAAATAAAGGAAGAATGTATAAGAGGTATTAGAAGCGAAATGATACACTTGTAATTTAAGCATTCATAAGGAAATCAATACAGATCGCCTTGAGCCACTCTGCTGTCTTCTCTCGTTTAACATCCGCAACTTCTACTTGCAACCTGTTGCTGTATGTCTCGTTCTCTTTTCTTCTCCATCGATTACGCCTCCTCACGCTCTCTCGTCGACCAGCTTTATCCTAGAGACATAAGTGTATCCTGAACTTCCCAGATCTTACCCCCTGTGTCGTTCCTGCTTTTGTTATAATCTAAACGCTCGGGGGCGTTCGAGCATACCCGAACAAGTTTTCGAAACTTCGTTCAGAATAAAACTTTGAATTTCTTAGCTGAAAAAAAGGAAATCATTCTCCTTAACAAAATACCATGTTAATAGAAAAGTTTTCGAACTATCACGAAATTAGGAAAGTTTGTGCTTTAGGACGATTAGGAAAGTAGGGTCGGAATCGTTATCCGTATCCGATCGCGGCCGTAAACTCGTATTCATCCTGGTGTCCCGGGCAGTTTAAAGTTACGCGTATGTTGCGAGGGAAAATTTACATGTTGCGGAGACGTAGCCAGGTTGCATGTGACGGTACAATACGTTAGCCAGTCGACGACAGTCCGCATCGGACGTCTGTGTATGCGGCACCGGTAAAGTGGACGACGACGACGACGACGACGACTGGCCACTCGGTGGTCCTAAATGGAAATGGCTTTGCAGTGGATGAAGCAATTCAACATTCATTGAAAGAAGCGTCCATCCAGACGAGAGGCTACGCCGACCTTCCGTGAAATAAACGGCCGCGGAAACCAGCCGCCATTCCCGTTTCTCCGTTTTACCGCGAGGAAGCTCGTTACTCTTCTTGACAATCCTCCTGCTATGGCTACGCGCGTGATAATAAGCGTACCTCCTCCTTCCATCGCCCTTCTACCTCTTCACCGTCGAATTATTGCCTCTGTTTAGCGTTGATTACGCGACCGTTCATGCCGATGTTCCGATGGGAAAAATCGAGGTTTTTTAATTTTTCTTTTTTTGAAATTAGAACGAAGCGTCGTTTTATCGTTCGCATTGTTCGAAGAGGCAAGTTGGCTCGCGTAATCTCCGAAGGATTGTATTTTCCTGGAAAACGACGGCATTTTAAGCCGAGTAGAATCCATCTTTCTGCTTGGCTCCCCTTCAAGAAATTTCAGTTCATGCAAAAGCTGTTCGATGTGTATAAAGGAGCAGATGTCTTGCCACCTTGGCGCAATCAACTTCAAATGTCCTCCCCGGAATTCACATGCGACCGTAACAAACTCTTTCTTCTTCGTCTTGATGAAACTAGGATTTCCGACGACTTTCGAAGCAATAGAAAAGAAATCTCTTTCTCTCTGTCGAGATACTATTTTTCCAGTGGTCACCAACGTCTGTTGTCAAAATATTATCATAGAAAAATCTAGTTTGCAAAATTAATTTTCTTAATTTTCTGCAAAGGCCATTTATTCCCAGTATAATTTTTCACCCTTTAAAAATATTATTTCATTCTTGTCTTCACCTCTTGTTCCCAAACTGTTTTCCTAGCTATTTGGTTTTGCTTTTGTTCAGTTTCCATTTTATAGAAATTTCTTTTCCTACAACTTCGAATATGAAAATTTATCAAAAATCTACTGTATTATTATTATGAATAGAGATTGTCTATTCTTACCTAGCGATGGTTGATCAGGATTCGTTATCAGACGCGTTCCGCTTTAGGCCTGGATAATCCAGATCGAAAGTGGATGACGAACAGCATCCCTTCGATTGCATTTTTTTTTACGTGGCGTGCTCGCGTTAGCCGTGGACCGATATAGAATCCAGGATTAAATCAATGTACCGTGCATGCGATATGGGGGCCCATCGAAACGTATGTAATGCGTTCATGAACATCGCCAACACGACGATCGGATCCCACAGATTTCAAAATTTGTTTTGTCGACCCGTTACCCGGGAATATGCTCGAACGCCGATCGCAATAATCGGAACGGAATTAAACGGGCTGATTTATTTTAATTCGAGCCGTTAAAAGCCTGGAAATATTTTATTGCTGTTCGTCGTTTCGATCAACTTCTTCGTCATCGAATTAACGATACTTTTTATTTTCTTCTTTGCAAAAATAAATTTTTTAAAGCGGTTATTTGTGAAAATATACCAGCAGATCATTGACCTCGTTCGGTCTCCTTCTGCTTAAACATTTTCAAACGATGGAAGATTAACGCGGCACGAAGCGGAATAAGAGAGAGAAGGGATGATGGTTCAGCTCAGACGTAATCAAAAATTCTTTTTCCCTCCGTCGAGATGCGGTGGGAATTTCGACACAAAGGAGAACGGAAGTTCGTCTTTCATAAAATAACAATTTAGCGAATTAGAGGGCTTCAAAGGTATCGCGGGAAGCAAGAGGCGAGCCGAACCGTCGGAAGCACAGTGAAAGAAACATACACGAGGATGGAACAAAGAAACGGGCTAAGAAAATGCGAGAAACAGGGACGATAAGAGGTTTAAAGGCGGAGGAAATTTTTCTGAGCGATCGAAGAAGAAAGCATTAGAGTTCGTAGCGTGTTACTTTCCACGCGTTTCTTACTCCCTTTTCTTGCTACCCTTATCGCACCTATTTCCGTTTCTTTACTTTTTTCCCTCTTCCTTCTAAGAAGTCCTAAGAGTCTTAATGCACATCGAAAGAATTCATCCCCCTCTGGCGTATCGAATATTACAATAATTACAAAGTACCATTGGAAACTTTTTAAACAAAAAAATTTCGCCACGTTCATTAAACATCTGACATTTCGCAACGTTCGAACGTGTCGAAGGGGTTAGAGGCTGTCAAAAATAGAACTCTGTTAACAGGGTGCATCTCGAGCAAACTTTCATTGTTATCGGGCTTGTAGCGAAAGTACAACCGACAGGGATCGTAATCGACAGTGTGACGGGGATGAAGAGTGGTGAAACGAAGGGAAGTTGAACGAGTCAAGCGACGCCTATTAATTCGTTTAATTGTGCCGACGAATCGAACGCTAAAACCTCCGCTGTCTCTCTCTTCCTTCAGCCTGTTGCTCTTATTTTTTTATCTCTTTCTCTCTCTTTTGCACAAATTATCGCGACTCCTCGGACCCGGTTAACTGGTACGAGCTCGCAGTAGTGAAAATGGTGGAAAGAGAGAGACGGAATTGGCGGTTGGCAGCCCTTAGCTCGAGTGGCAAGGCCAGGCCTGTACGGTGCACTAGACTCTAGGGTGCTTCAACGTTCCGAAGTCGAAGAGTTCATTAAACGATAACTCACACTCGGAGAAATGTCTTGTTAAATCGTCGATCCACCCCGCAATCACCGATTCGTTGTATGCAGCCTGGTCGATGAAAAGAAGTTTATTCGGATTCCTACCCCTTTCAATTAGTAACTGTACCTGCATCGCGCTTTAGAGATAAACGTTACGAAGTGCTGATTAACAGGAACACGGAGAATTTGTATAAAATTAGCATTTGAATAAATGAGTCATAGGGGTGGAAAAAAAAATTTCTAAGGCCAGCGCAGATAGAAAAGTCTCATGTCTGATAGGGATCTGTCAGGGATTCGTGTAAGTAGTCGAAGTAGATTGCGCAGAGGTGGAAAGACATTTGATCGGCATGGCGTCGACGAACTCTTGGAGAATCGAGGGTGGGTAAGGGCTAGCGAGTTTACGTATCCCAACCGTACCAGCACCCTGGCCTCTGTCTACCCTCTTTCGGCCGCCTAAGCGCGAGCTATTAGAGCGGATCCCCGCGAATTTGCACGTGCTCAAAGTCACAGCCGTTGAAGTTCTTGGGCGAAAGTAAATCCAGAGCAAATCGACTGCTTAATCGAGTGACGGGAAATTTGAATAAAGACGGCGCGCAGCGTCGCGACGAGATCCGAGGCGCAGAGCCCGGTGCCAGTTTTATACCGCGCCTGTCGACGGATCGCATTATCATACGAAGCTGGCGGAATTAAAATGAATGGTATCTAATTAAAACCTCTAACAACGTAACCATCTTATGGGAACCGTCGAATGGTAGTTGGATGATTTCGTGAAAAAAATAGAAAAGCTGTTTACAGTTAAACGAGAGAAAATGGACGGAAATAGTGGGTTTTAAGATAGTAACGAGCTAGTTAAGAAACTCGAAGAAAAGCCATGGGACACGGTTGTTAAACATTCAAGTGGAAACACTGTCCGCAAATATGAAGACTACTGAAATATTTAAGAAAAGCACCAAAGTTCTGTACAAGAGGGCCACTACTCAGAAGATTGTATCAGGCCATTTCAAGTCTTTGCGTATTTCTTAAGAGCCCTTTGTGACGCGTTCCAAGTGTGTTTATTTTAGTTCGCGTCTTTCTACTCGTTCGGTATAAATGTTTCATATTTCATGCAAACGACTAGTTAAAAATTGGTAAATTACAATCATTTCGAAAGGGTATGAAAAAAAATGTTCACTCCAAATTGTGATCTAATTTTCCACTCGTAATTATCTGCTTCTTCATTGAATCACCCGCGTCTTGAACATTGTATAATATTAATGGACGCGTGTTTAACGCAAAGTGCGAAGCACCTAGCCACCTAAGGGTAGGTTGTACGTCGTATATCTCAGACACGAATCCCTTGATACCGTTTTCACTGAAATACGAGACAATCGCACAAAACAGCCGTAACTCCAGGTGCATTACCACCTGCTGCTAACGCCAGGCCACCTTCGAAATTCGCGAGACGGACGAAACATTGCTGGCCGGAAACGAACGAATAAGGGAGCTGTTGGACACAATGCTGGCTACTTCCGACCCTCGGGATCGTTGCTTCAACCCTCTTCTATTCGACGTGAAAATTTATTTCTTGAGATGTTGCAATTCGCTCAGTTATGAAAATAATAATTCTTCAACTGCGATATCATCAGTTTTATGAATTTCAATATTTCCTTCGACGACTGTACTTGTTCATTGGAATTAAGAATTTGTACGAAGACAACGATTCGTCTTCCCAATTGAAAGGGTTAAACAGTGAGAAGGGGGAAAATCAGGGAGAGGAAGGGAGTCGAAATTGCTAACAATACACGCGGCTAACCGCGTTGACCCTTCAAGTGGAGAAGTGGCGTCGATGTGCCCTTCGCCGCCGACAATTTCAAAGCGAAGAGGGGCTGGGGCTGGCAAGCCTTTTACCATTGTCTCGTCTCGCTGTTTTACCTCTTCTCGCTCGCTATTATTCGTTTTTCAGGCTAGGGCAAACGTTATTGCTTATTAAAACGATCACTCGACCATGGAGGCTGACTTCTGACTCGCCAGTCTACCGACCGGAAAAGAAAGTTCTCAATTTTTATCTCAGTGTTCACTGAAACAACGCTTTACCCTTTCGATAAATAATCGATCGTTGAAAGTTATTCGAAACGACAGTGCTGTCTCGATTTCAAAAGGTGGCGCATCTTCGAAAATGATTATTCACGAGCGAAGCGAACTCTCATCAGAAATACAATAATCCTAGGCGAAGAGGAACGGAATCCCAAGGAGTATCAGGGAAAGATGGTGAAATGAAATCTTGGTCTTGCTGGAATTTCAAGCGATATCATATTCCTTGGACCGTGTGCGAAACGCGTCGCGTCCTCCTTACACCCGCATAATATGCAAAGGCATCACCGGTGCCTTCAACTTCCATCCCGTGCACGCACGCACCACCGGTATAACGACGCGGAATTATTAATGACACAGTTGCAAGGTAAGAGGTAGCAGGGTGAACAACACTTTCCAACTAAATTAGAGAACGACGAGTTTGGCCCGGGTTCCCCTCATTATATCTTGACAAATTTCGTCGCGCACGAGCTGTGGCCCGCCTTGGAAGTCCGTAAAGCAGAGCCACCTCGCGATACATATTAATGCGTAAAAGTTCATTTCGATCCTGCCGATCCTTCATGTGGATCACGAACTCTATTAGATTCCCTCTGTTATAGACACCGACTGGTATAACGTTAGTTTCCTATTTCTTGGTGGACGAGTTAGACACTGTCTCCTAACACATTGAATCCCGACACGATAGAGAACGTGTAGACGCTATAATTATTCCAGAATTTGATAGTTCTATTTTCTAATTTAAACTTGGATCTTCCTGTTCATTCGGCATTTATGTTGTTAGCTAGAAACGAGGGGGTAGCATAACTTCGGATACGTAAGACAATGGAAGTAATCGCGGACGTTCGGTAAATATCTGCGACGGTAGAGAAACGAGAAGGAAAAAAAGGGGCTAAAGAAGGAAAATAATGGAATTCCCTTTACACCGAGGATATAGCCACTGACTCAGCTGGGCTTTCAGGTCCTCGACATAATGAAACGGAGCCCCTGATGTCATTTGGTTCGGCTTCCTCCGAGTATCAGAAAGGTTTTCGAAGACGACAAAGAAGATGTTACACGTGGACTCTGGTCTGATGGAATATTTTTATTAAATATAATTAGCAGAATTTCTCATATCGACGAAATCTTTTATTTTATTATTTTCTTAACAGTAATTGATGTGTCCTAAATCAGAAATTTTTATTTTTATATTCAAAATGAACTATTCTTGCACCATCCGTACCCAGAAGATTGTTCATCTTGAAGAATTTCATCGCGACCTTTCAATTTTTTAAACCTCTTTCGTACCGTTCGCTTACAGTATCATAGCAGCAAGCTGCACGAATTTTTCTGGCAGCTTTCAAAGCTTTCATCAAGTTTATGTTTATACGCTTAGAAGTGACTTTGTGCAGAAAAAAAATGAAACCCTTCTTTTTTTCGTAAGCTCGACATATTGCATTCTTCGCTTTACGATATTTGATTCTTTGAATTTGAAAGCCGCGACGAAGGATACACCAAGATATTATGTCGTTGCAACCGGGATTTATGACGTGGCTCCTTCTCTGGAGATCCTCTAAATATCATTAAAGTTTCATTAAAATTAGAGGGGGAAACGTTTCGCATGGCTCCCCTGAGAATACTGTTTCTTATCAGTAGACCCTTTAAATCAACTTTAATACTACGCTCGCCAGTTAGCGTCGCCTAAAATATACGCTGCTTTAAATTCCGCCAAACTCTACCCGTTATTTGCACTCCGATGATAATGCGTTTCTCTGTTTACTATTAAGTTCAAACGCTTTGTCATTCGCGTCGCGAGGAATAATTTTACTAGGAAAACTCTATTCTTGATAATTGCTCTTTTACGAGCCGTGTTTCGTGAGACTCTGTCATGTCGTACAGAAGTTCGGTTAACGTCCCGTACATTAGCTGTGCGAATGAAATTCAAGAAACTAAGCTTGAAGAAGATAGCGAATTCAGAAATTTCAAAATTATTCAGCTTTCAAAAATGCATCCGTTTTATTCGAACGTTAATATGCATCGAGCTGCATAATGTTTGAACTGAATATTTTTGTAGACGTGCAGTATGGTACGATAGTGTTCCCCGGCAATTGTGCTCTCAGTGGGTCGAAAGTTTCCTGCTTAGGGATATACATTACTCCTCGAAACTCTCGAATGTGCTTAATTACTCGATATTTGAGCAGGCATCCCTTCGCTACGAGCTTCTGAGCTCGGCTTTATGCTTTCGAGCTGCTGTTACGTAAAGCCGCTGAATTTCCGTAAGAAAGCACGGATGCCTGCCTAATGCTCCTGAACTAATATCGTTCGGGCCTAATTAGTACCATCCTGACACGGTTTCACTTTGTTACATACTCTTGTTCCATCTCTAATTTTTCTTATTTAATAGTTAACTCTAGAATCACCAAAGGGGTTCAAATAATAGGTTTCAAGTTTCTTAATTATTTCTTTATTTCATTTTTCATTGGAATTTCAGTGTACATTGAACGCTGGTTGTTGTAACGTTGATCCGAGGACGACGGACCATGGAGAGAGACCCAGTTTTAGTGATATGTAAATGTTATACTTTGTACTAACAGGATTTTTCATTTATGTTTTAGGGTCGATGTAATCGGGATAAACCACCCTGCAAATATTTCCATCCACCGCAACATCTGAAGGACCAGCTTTTGATAAATGGGCGCAATCATTTGGCGTTAAAGAATGCGCTAATGCAACAAATGGGTCTGACACCGGCCCAGCCACTCGTACCTGGCCAGGTACCAACAGTGGTATGTCGAAAGATTTAAACATTCGTTGCACCACGTCTTCTGCTGTTCACACATTCACACATTTTCTTTGATCACAATCGAGAGATCTTGATTTTGTCTGTGTTAGTTAACGATTACCACTAGATATTACCCTTTTTATGGTAGGTAACGCTGCGTAAATAAATGCAGATGCAACGTGTGCACTTTTATAATAAATATAGTTCATCAGATGATTAGAGGATTAATGTTTGGAAATTTTTTTTTTTCTTTTTTCTCATTAAAGAGATATCGTTGCATCGTTTTTATTCACCAGCGTTCTTTATTTGTGGGCATTGCACCGAGAGATAAAACCTCAGAAAAGAAATTTTAGCACGCCGCATGTGTTTGGTCAGTGTCACCTCCTGCTTCTTCAATTTATTCATAATTTTTGATGGACAGTCAATATAACAATTAAAAACGGTAGTTACGTATCTTGCATTGTCGACGCGAAACGTATGGTCGTTTCGTTGGTTCGTCAAAATTTTATCTCTCAATCATTGTATTAGATTGATGCATATGAAATGGATTAAAATATAGTCTTGTTTATCGAATATAATTTTCTTGTGAGCATAAGTTAATTACTTCTGCAATTAATAATAATTCCTATGCATCAATGAAATACACAAACTCGTATGGCGAATCCACGCAACCCATTACGTTTTTCAAATAAAGAAAACAGATATATAATTTCAATAAAAAGAAAAATTGTCTCTCTTTCGCGTGCTCGCATACAGTGAGGAACAAAACTGAACCAATGAAACCATTTTTCCAGAAAATTATTTATTCATGTATTAATACAGAGTAATAGAATATCTCGACCTGTTTAATTAATATTTTACTTCTAACTCAGTTAATTTTACTGCAGAAGTAAAATTTCTTTTAATTTCTTATACTGAACTGATCGTTAAATGATAGAACAGGTTGAATTTCTAATTTTCTGTTAATATGTATAGGAATAATTATCTTTGAAAATAATATTATCGTTTCAGTATTGTTGTTCACTGTGAATCGAGAATTTTGTTCCCCGTTTTTTCTGTTTATTTCTTTGGCGATACTATAGAAGAAAAATTGCACAATCATCAACGCCCACTCGCCTTTTTTTATTTCATGACATAATATTCATAGTCGTTGCTACGTGATATCGAACCCTATACTACTCGTATGACTGCCTGTCTGTCCCCTATGTTTGCCGCTGTGGCTCTCGTGGTTGTGGTTGATTGTTGGTGTGTTCTCCAATTACGTCATTGGTGAACAAGGAGGCACCGGCACCTCCGGCACCACACCATCACCTTCAACAGCAAATCCAGCAGCAACTTCTCGCTACCCACGCCTTTATGGTAACTCCTGGTTTTGGTTGGCTTCCACTAATTTTTTTAGTTTTAAACGAAAGTCTTTTTTAAATCGCCACGCTGCGGTCACGACGACCTGCTACACCAGACATAACAGATTATTTATTTTTCTTTATTAATTCGTCTGCTTAGCAGGTGGTGAATTGAAATTTTTTATCAGATTTTTATCGAACGTTCGTCGTTACCGCATGCGTTAGTTTGCCTGTAAAAATAGTGAGCGTTTGTATGAAAGCTTCGATTTGATTTAAAAGAGTGTCGCACACGTAAATTAAGAAGATGCGATTTGCATGCTTCACGAGATACTTTTGATTTCCCGCGTCGAAAGGAGAACAAGCAAAAGAGAGAATAGAAAATTTCTTAGATGTTTTGAGGGTTTTCCTTTGGACGAGATAAAGCATGAGTTAATTCGCGGTCAATTTGGATCATCGCGTTTTCCTAACTTTCTTAAATACCTGAAGATACCTTCGAATTATCATTTTGGCAAACAAAAGCAAACATTCGAAAATTTAAAGCAGTGTAGTGTATACATAGAATCACTTTTCAATTAATTGAAAATTATTCTAATTTTAGAAAAATTGAAAATTTCCATTATAATTCTTCCAGTTGATAACCTTGCAGCGGATTCAAATGCAACGACGGTACTTCCGTTTTCGGATGGAATAATTTTCTTGTAGACAATCGTTTGGTATCTTCAGTGGTTTGAAAAATGATAATTGGATCTTGTAAGAGCGATATCGTCCGCGAAATCGGCTCGAGAGGAAGGGAAACGCGCAAAACGATGAAACGATCGAGGCACGGTAGCTTCCCGGAGGAAACTTATTATTTCCCTCCTAACGAGAAACGTATTTCCGGGTCAATGGCCATTCTTGCTTCGTTCGAGCACCGATGAAGCTTTTCGACAGTTAGTATGCGGCAAAATTCGCACTATCAGCTATCAAATGCTCATTGCACAGTCGAGTATTTGCCGAAGGTCCTACAAAATTTTCGGATATTTTCAAAAATCGGATATTTGTACAGATTCAATCAGGTTTTCTTAGGAAAAATGGCGTTACAGGGAAATAGAAATTCTTAGAATCTTAATTTCGACGATATTAATATAAAAAGTAATTTAGAAATAAAAATAATATAATTTTCAAATTATTAGATATTATGAATTTTAGTATAGAACTGGAAAGTAAGAATATTGATTCAATTTTCCCGCGAAAATGTTTACACCTATATACTTGGGGCCTCCACCCCTCATTTTTCTTGGGAAACTTTTTTGATCACGATTGCCAAATTTTGCTGCTAAAATTTAAGAAGCACACCTGTGCTCATATAAAACGAAAAGACAAGAGTTTAGCTTATTCGACTATGCTTCAAATTACCTGGCTTCGCTTCTGGAGAATCAGTTCTACGCAAAATCAAACGCTTCTTATCGAAACATGGAATTCGACGAGAAAGAAACGATCAAGACTTTGCGAGAAATAATAAAAAAATCAATGATAATCGTTGATAAATCTTCATTGAATATAAAAATCAAAACCCTCGCAAAGCCTCGAATTCGTTCATTCGTGCTTCCCTGGGTGGCTAGCGTGCCAGACTAACCGGCTAGAAGGAAAAAGCAAAAAATGAAAAGAAATACGGCGTAATCGAAGACTCGCGCGGATCTCTGAATCAAAGTAACAGATCCATTCTAATCCCTCTTACCTGGATACAATCCGGGTGTGTGTTTCCACAGGCGACGAATCCGTACCTGACCGGTATGCCGCAGGTTGGCAACACCTACAGCCCGTATTTCGCGCCCAGCCCCATCATGCCGGCGATAATGGGACCGGCTGATCCCACAGGAGTTGGAAGCCCCCTTGGCGTGGTGCCGCAAGCGGTGGCGATGCCGCAGAAGATGCCGCGTACTGACCGCCTCGAGGTATGTCTACTACGAAACTACATTCAACAAGAACAACAACAACAGCAACAACAACAACAGCATGGGGCCCAAGACGGCACAGCCGGGGCCTCAGGATGCCTAATGACCGCGCCCGATACCGTGTACCAAGTGCCGGCTGGTCCCCCCAATTAAGTGTCGCCTATATCCACCGATGCAATCTATCAAATCATCCCCCCCATTCCTGTCACCTATTTTTACATCCCGTTGCACAATCCCGATGGTCTACCATTATCCGATTCATCATCTGATCTAACTGATCCAAGCGTATTATCGAAGTTGATCGGGTCTCTATTAATCTCTTCTTCTTTTTATTTATTTATTTTGTTGTCGTCTGAAATTGTTTACGCGAAAGCTACTTGGAGAACGCGATTCGGAGGGATGACTCGGGGGGATTTTGGTCTAAGAACGAGGTTAGAGTTCAGTGACGAGTTGGGGAAGAGATTTAGGAGAACCTGGGCTGGAAGTCAGAGATCTAGAGTCTCGGTGGTTCTTCTAGGTATTTAGATTAAGGGGATGAGAAAAGTGGAGATCTTAATTAATCTTATGAATTTATTCATGACGATATAAAAACACGGTGATGTAGCATTTATTAATATGTAGCATTTATACTCTGTCGCGTGAAAAATGTTTAAACCCGTAAATTATTCGAGTTTCCGCGGCGAATGCAAGCACCGAAAGGCAACGCGTCGATAAACGTGCGCGTAAGAAAACATTTTAGCGGGAACAATAATGTTTCTTGTGCCAGTCGCTGCCAAGTGTTGCGAGAAAAATGTCGCGAAACTTTCGTCTGTTCGTTGTAGAGGGAACCGTAAGTTTTATAATGTACAAGTTTACAGATTTCCTCAGAATGTACCGCTTTTTCCAGCCCGCGGCGAAATTACCAAGTTTCGCACGGGTCATTTCTTCGGAGAAAATAAATAAAGTCTGATAGATCGTCTGTGAAATAAAACTTGCTTTCCTTACGAAGAAACAAGCGAATTTAATACATTTCTGGTGTATTCAACTACTGAAGAGAACTTCTTTATTCTTTGTCTCTTGTACGAGTCACAGAATCAAGTAGCAATTTCCAAACGGTATTAAAGTAAATAATTAATTTAGAAGGTTGTTACACAATCTTGCACAACTAAATATTAACATGTCAAAGTATTATTTACACTTAATGTAAATACAGTAAAATATGTACATAGTAGATAGGTTAACAAATTAATTGATCTCAGAGCAAGTAATTAATGAAGAACAAAATTAATTAGTTTGAGGCATTTATTACTTTGCCAAAAAATTCTGTTCATACATTTTGTTTACAGACCATTCGTTGCATAATTTCAACAAAGAAAATAGTAAATAATATTAGCGCAAAATAATGAAAATCAATTAATACTGGTTGGGCTCTCTCCAGGGTCCGCCATTCGAGGGTTAATGACGTGTATGGATAATTAGTCTGATCAGTCGCTCGTTCTTCCAGCCTGGGATTTCAAAACACGTCTGTTTCATTTTTATCTAGTATATTTACGGGTTGTTCGAACTTTCTTGAGATATTTCTATGATATCGCGAACATTTTTCCTTCCATTTCTCCTCTTGCTCCCGAACCACGAGTATGTTTGAAATATTTGTGCGTCCTTTCTCTTTCGTCTATAGTGATTCACAAATATTAGGGTTGTTAATTGATGATTTCCACTAGGAGAAACAAAAAAAAAAAAGAGTATAAGCGATGTGATGTTCGTTGATTAAAATATTCTGTGAAATCGTGAATCTATTTATCAATTAATCAGCAATTGGTCTAATATTATTATTATATATGTGTGCTAACGTACGATAACGATGATGATTATCTTATTTATTCATGAATGATACGTATTTGTGATGTAACACTACTCGATGACTCGTGCCAGTATAAAATTGAATTATTCGAAATAAAAGAAATACAATTGAAATTTGAAAAGAAATATCTAACACACACGACTGTTTATTGAATCTTCTTCTATTTGTTTTTTTCAATTTGAATTCATTTAGTAGTCAGAGAAACCGAGTTAAAAGAACATTTTTGTACGCTTTTTATGTATATACCTTTAGTATTCGTGTACGTTGTATTCCACCAATTATACTCTTTCTCTTTTCAACGCCACTTTCGTTTTTCTTTGTTTCTGATTTCAATGTAATATGCCTATTGCTTTTTTCAAAAGTATGGCTCAAACTGTACTGTATTTCTTTTACAAACATCTTCGTAGTTGCTTGCAAGAAGGAATTAAATGCAAAAGTGACTTCTTCTTTTTTTTTCTTTGATCGCAATACGTATTACGTGAGTGAGAATTTAGACGACGAAACCGAATGCACCCATATTTCACTCTGTCTCTCATGAAAAATCCTTTTGAAATTTCCAAAATCTCCGCTCCACTGCTCCTCGATGAAAGAAAAAAGGAAATATGCATACTCTCCCGGACGTTACATCATTAATGGTTTTTAAATTAATTGCCTGCTGCTTGCTCTCTTTTTCTCTCTTTTTTTTCTCTCTTACACCTACACATACACACAGACACACATATATTTACAAAATGTTTATTAATATTCAACCAACAAATATATGTTTAGATTTCTGCTACTTAGATACGTTAACAGTTTTGCACCTTGATTGGTCGAGATGTTGTTGAGAAATTTTCTGAAGCAATTAATTTTGGCGCGTAATTAGTCCAGTAATTAGACCAATCAAGGGACAAATGTTTGTAGAGAACGGAGACGATAACACCGTTTGTTTATTTTTTCCAGTCATGGTAGTGTCATAATCTCTAGAATGAATGAAGCGTAGCAATGTTTATTAATTTAGTCTGTAATTTCTTTTCTTTGGTTACATTTAACCATTTACGATCGATGTTTACCTAATTACGCCACATATACAGACACTATAACATATTATGTTGTACCTGACAATTAAATATTATATATGGTAAGGTTCAAAAGTCTCGGATTTACAAGAGGGAAATTTGATTCATTTTACTAATTAAATAAAGGTACAGAAGTAAAATTAAATGAGACCTTTTTAATTAAATTATGCACCAAAGGGTCAGTGCACAGTTATTATTGATACAAAATATTGCCTTCATTTATATTTAATTATTTATTATTTTGACTTCAAATATCAATTAAAATAATTGAATAAAAAAATAGTACATTTTACACAAGACATTAATTGCAAAATTAAAGAATAAATTGAAATCGTGACTTAATTTTTATAAATTCGTTCTTGAAGAAGTCAAGGTTCATTGATTGTTTAAAAATAATTCAACCGAGAACTTTTGCACCTTACTACGTAAGATTTCTTTTTCACAGGCCGGCACTTAATTAAATGTCCCTATCTTACAATTCATTTCTTATCTTAATACGAATTGGTATCGGTGTTTCATTATTTCCTTCTGTTTCTTAGTTCGAGCCGTTCGATTATAATATCAATCTTCTCCGTCAGTTAATTTGCCATCTTAATTAATCTCATTTCTTTGACTAATATTGATTTTCTTTCGTTTCTTTTTTCGTAGCAGCATACAATGCTTTTCCATACGAAAGAAAAATATTTCAATTTATTGGAAAAACATTGGATCGCAATTTTTTGATGTACAGTAGACTCTCGTTATATTGCCACGTGAGCAATTTGATTTTCACAGATAATAATAATACATTTCCGCTTGGAAATTTTAATAATTTTCTGCTTCTATAGCCCCATCGGTGGCAATATAACGAGAGTCTACTGTAATTGCATATTGCAATGCTCTTTGCAGCTTTTTCTACTTTTTACTCGAGTTTTTTACATATATGTATATCTTACATATACGATATTTTAGCAGTTACAAAACCATACACCCACGTGTACTTAATATTTTCAGCATAACTACTTATATATTATATATATATATATATATTTTGCCAGCATTAATTGTTTACTAATTCTTATTAATCGTTGAACGTAAGAACTGCGATTTATGTGTTTACTTTTACAGCTAGGAGGAGGTGCTTTAACGTTATGCATACGATCGCATGCGAATTTTTATTCACGTTCTTTATATATTACATGCATACATACACCCCCACACATATGACACACGCGTGCACGCACAGACAGACACATTTAACGATACGTTTTACAATAGAATATTCTCATCATTTTGTTCGATTTTTATCTGGGTGTGTGCTTCAACAACCAGTCCACGTATCTTGAATCCTATCTTTGTCTTATATTCCTTTATTGATCTTTGTTAACACAAAGCTGGTACTGTACGGTGAGACGCGTTTAAGAGATCATCAAGCATACACTAGCACACATAACAGATAACCTGACGATAACTAAAGAACACCGTGAAAATGGGAAATCGAAGGGTCCTTTGCCATTTTTCAATTGCATCTTTAGTTTTCTAAATATGAGCGATTTGAATTTGGGGACTCGACTTCCGGAGTGGTGGGGGCATTTCCTGGGTGACTGGGTGAACAACTGGTCGCGTGATCCCTTGTTACTTTAATAATTCCCAGGGAAAATGGCGATATGGGAAATGGAAGCACTTGCTTAATTAATATTTTTGGAAACTTTGTTAAAAATTTAAATTTTGTAATGGAATCAGCTAATCGTTCAGTCGTCTAAGAATATTCTAAAAGTCGAGTCTCAAATCGTTTCTATTTTGAGATTGAAAAATGGCAAAATGGTAAACTTTTCACGGTGTGCATCTTTTTTGAAACGCCCCGTATATCTGTTCGACAGCCACATTCAGTCCGTCCTGTTTCTTTGACATGCAATCAAAATTTTGCGCGAACCTGTGGCCTCGACACGATAAGAGGATTATATCGCAATTAATAAACGTTTCGTCAACGACATTCTCATCGATTTTTATTGCAAATCACACACAATGATGTATTATAATTTTTCTCGTCAAAATACTTAAAATTATAATTATTCTGATTTGTCATCTACGAAACGTTTATCTTCAAAAAATTTTCTAATTTTCATTCTTGTAAAAATGACAAGAGTTATCCATATAATTAATAATTCTCTAGTAATCAGTATTTAATAGATCATAGATCCATTTATCCTGTGTATTCATCATCTATTACCCTATTTCTCTTTCTCTATTCTTCGTCAATCCTTTCTTTCATCTTTCTACTGGTCTCTTCCGAAACACTTGAGTGTCTTACGTGTACATTGAAACATTTTTATTACATGTTTTGCATCTGATTCATGTATCGCCTGTGTACGTACTTGTGTGCGTGGGTGGATGGATGGGTGTGCGTGTCGTTGATATTTTTCCAGCATCAACAATAAAATAACAAGATCGTCTGCTTCTCGAGGCTTGCACGTCTGAATGAAAAAATTTTAGACAAATTTTTCAGCCTTCTGCTTCTACACTCACAAAGCTTGCTACCCTTACATGGCTTTTGCTGTCCCATTTCTATGTAAGAAGCTCGCATGATTCTTGCTGGGTCAGTTCGCAATGCACCGTGTTAAATACAACCCGGTGTCCCTTGACGAGTAATTAGGAGTTAGCTCTTTGAAAGTAATTTTTCATGAAATTTTTGCTTGTGTTTCTGGCGACCTGTGTCTGTTCAGCTTCGTAAGAGGTGTTGAAAATCATTTATTTGTTGATCCTTCGAGCTAGTAGAATTTTCTTCTCTACATAGGTTAATGTAAAATAATTTCTTTTTTTTATCCATTACCAGGCCATCCTTCGAATTGGAATTTTTCATTAACACTTTGCAATGTTTCTCTGAACGCAGAGAGTAAGGAGTCTAGAGGTGGTCGTTTTGAACACCTCTTGTAAAGGTAAGCATATACAGGTTGTCAGAACAAGAGGAAATGTGTTTTAATTAACTTTTGGAAAAATTATTTTCAAGCGTTCAATCCCTAAAGTACTTTATATGTATTTTAAAACACTTCGTATAGTTTGAAATATTTCTAAATAGAAGTTGAAGTAAAAATATTGAAAATTGGTTAAAGGAAAAAATAGTACATTCAATGAGCGCTTTCAACTAATTAGAGCTTCAAAATACCTTATAGACAGTTTGTAAAGTATTGAACCCAGCAGTAAATTAACGATTCGTTAATTAGGGTTTACACAGTTTGTTAATTACCACCGTGATTGCCATGAGGTCATTGATGTTCTGTACTACAAATTTCATTTAGTCGAGTAATTAAAGAGCGAGGAAAAAAAATGGTTCTAAATACTCGATACATTTTAATACTGATTTTCTGCTTCTACTGTTAATTAAAAGCAGATTAACTCCCATATGTATGTTTCACCCAAAACACCGTGCGTTGTGACATGGCGAAATGGCTGAAGAAAAGCATGTGTGGTGCATGCGCAAGAATTCCTTTAACACAAAAACGAGTATTAAGGTAAATTGTTCGGAGTAATATGTCGCAATGAAATTCAAGCAAACAAGAATAATGTGTCTTTTGAAGTATTTAAACAACTGGTGCAATATGACAAATATTAAGGTTCTGTTTTATCAGCAAATAATTTTTAATAATTTTAAATATTATTACGTTATTTTTAATTTATAGTACACTCACAATTAAATCAGGCTTAGTATATATCTAAAAAGTAAGAATAATAAGAAAAGTAGATATTCAAATTCTTCCGCGCATACACTTCCACGCATACGCTTCTACGCAAGCGGTGGGGGGCCCAGACCTCGGAGGCTTCCCCTTCCATCGTCAGTCTACTCGCGACCGCCTACGAGGAAGCGCGCAAGTCCGGAGAAGGGGAACCCTTCGTGTGTGCGCGTGTGTTTTTACGAGTGTGCGTGGGAGGATTACCCTTTCCCCGAGGAAGCCTGTTTTGACCGCGAGTGTACCTGTCACTGGTCACTCATACTACGTTCCTGCTGTCAAATTTGAACTGTGGAATGCAACTTTTTGGTACGTCCAATTCATATTGCAAATTAATTGCGATTTAATATTTAATAATAATTTTCATTTGAATTTTTTGATGAAAACTACGTGATATATATATAAAATTACAAGTCATATAATTTAAACGATAATTATTATAATTGAAAGAATTATTAAAGTGATCAAATGGCATGTTTGTCTTATTGTGTCGGTTGCTTGAATATTTCGAATGACACATCACTCTTGTTTATACGAAACTTCACGAGCGGTTACCTTAATGCTCGTCCTTGCTCTAACACATTGTGTACGAATTAACCGAACTGATAGAACACTGAAAGGTATGCCCGTGGAGATATCAATCTCCTACAACACCACTCTTTGTTTCACCCTCAAATAGCCGTCCGATTTCCGTATCCTATTGACCTTATTGGGCGGGGCGAGGGTACACCGAAACCAACGAGCAGCGCCTGTTTTCACAGAAACACGGTATTTAATTCGACGTAGAGTAGTGATTAGATGTCTCTTCGTTTCTGGTCATTGATACAAATACGAAGAAAAATTTGAAAAATCTTGAAACATGTATTAATATTTTTTTAAATATCGATGGCCAGAATGAAAAGGGAAAGGAATCGAAGAAAAGTCAGGTTGGCTCTTTTTATGCTTTCCCAAAATTACACCCTATTTCCAGAATTAGGGCGCTCTTTAGTATTATTTTTCTATTCTTCCACACACGTTTCTTTCGCATTTCCTTTTCACACCTTCTCTGAACACTTTGCTTCGTCGCTGCTTTATGTACCACACAAATCCAATTCTCTTATTTTTTTTTCTTTTGCGGTTAATTAGAATCCTTCTATCGTGAAAACATAATCAAGTTTGTTAATTTCTGTTTGAAGTTTTATGTGAAACCATACGATTTATAGTGAAGTCGAATGTAATGGGATATCAACGGGAGAGTAAAAATAACTTTACGTTAATTCACAGTTAGTGATGTAAATTACAAAACAGTGTAGCAGCGAGTATAATTGCGGAAATTAATTGGACAGTTGATTAACACGTTCATTGCCACGGCACGATACAGCTTAACGTGGATTATTAACACTAGAACAACCAATGTTGAGTTTAGTTTCAAATTGAAAATAAATTAAAGGTGGAAGATTAATTAATATAATTCAGGTTTTAATTACAAAGTATTTTTCTTTCGATATAGAAACGTATGGTTACACATAAAATAATTTCAGACGAGTTTGAGAATTTATAAGAGATAGGTACATATAAAAATTGAATATTCATCGTCAAAATTTAACAAATTTATTAAGACTCAACACATGAATGTTTCAAAATTTCTAAAACTTATAAACAATCTTTTTCATATCTAATAGTAAGTTTAATTTAAAATTGTTTTCACGATTGATACCCACATAATTCCAATAAAATCAGACTTTTTAGTGAAAAAGAAATTTAATCTAACTGTACATATTGTGTTCTTTAGAATGAATTAAGTTATTTCTTATTTCCAAAGTAAAGCTGCTGTATTGTACAGGGTATTTCAGAAATAATTCACGCTGTATAATTTCTTCCTTGTCTATTTTCCATTCGCATAACAGTACTTTTTTCTCTATTCTCTAGTAAATGTTCCTTTGCTTCATTCTAATGTCAAAATTTAACCCTTTCAAGACTATGAACCTATATATGAATCCTAGAGGACCCATATATGGACCTGCACAAGTTATGCTTCTTAGGACAGCAGACATATAAAAGGCAAAACTTCGTTGAAAAATTAAAAAATAATAAAAATACATATGGCTTGTGATATCATATTTGACCAGAGTCTCTGTTCATCTACTGCTGTCCAAGAAGCTCCAGCTCTGCAGGACTGATGTTTATAAAAGAAATATTTTCCAATCTTTTTGAATGGAAAATTTTAGTTAATTGAGCGTAGAAAAATTACAACTATACCGTGAAATAATTGAAGCAAATATTTTATTATACACATAGTGTTCTCACTGAAAGGGTTAAAAAAATCAAAGAACCGCTTAGTTTGTCCTATATCTATCAGCTTTTATATCTCGAAGAAGAGCCAAAAAAAGAAAGAATACATACCAAAACAAGATTACCCACACACATACACACAGGCGTGTACACACAAGCAAACATACCGTCGTTACGATTATTTCAGCTATCCATCGTACTATCTTTCTCCACTAGATTGTCAATTAAATTCGCAACTCTTCGCGTACTT